>NC_134089.1:31752588-32054214 GCF_000715075.1 Nicotiana tabacum | reverse complement strand
GGAGGGGTGTTCTTTTGGTCTAACAGGCTGTTAAAAGGGCTGAGGTTTAGGCTTATAAAAGAAAAAAAGGAGACAGACATAAGAGGACAGACAACAGAGAAGAGATTGGGAGGAGAGAGCTGAAATACATAGATATTAATACACACAGAGCATATAGCAGACAGAGGGAGGAGAGGAATACATCTGATATTAGGGAACACACATAGGGAACTCAGACTGGACTGGGGGTTGGGATTTTCAGAACAGATAGAGAGAGTTTAAGAGATTAGAAAGCATACAGTCACCAATCAGAAACTGCTTCTTCCTATTGCTGTTTGGGTTTCATTTGTTCAATCTGTTCAATCAATTCTGATTCTTTGAAGTTCCAATTGAGTCTACTAGTCGAGTGTTTTCATTGGTTTACTACTGGTTTTGGTCTGCCTGGAGTTCTGATTCTACTCCACTGTGTGCTGCTGTCATTTGGCCACTCTTTCTATCGGCTATAGTTGTATTCTTGCACTCGAGCCTGTTCTGCTGTGTTGTTTTGTTTGCTGCTGTTACTTTGTTCCTGCTGCTGCTGATCTTCTCTATCTTCTTCCTTTTCTTCTGTCGTATTCAACATCCAGGTACACATTTCATACTGATGTAACCATGAGAGGCATGAATTGAAAGATCTGAAGAATTTTTAAATCATCTGTTGCCTTACTTACAGCTTTGCGAATATTGTTAAAGTTGTATAAATTCTGTTATTTGTAGTCCAATAGAAAACACATTAGTAAGTTTGTACTTAATTGAAAATATTCTAGTCTAAAACTGCGATATGGTTGTTGGCAGTACACGTGATGCAGTCATATAATTTATGGAAGGTGCTATCATTTGGTAGAATTGTTAATTCAACTCTTCTTCCAGTTATGTTTGAATAGGTAGGGGCAAATGGCTGTTAAATCTAGCCAAATATAATACAGTCTTGAATCATCCAGTTTCGATTTCTTTAGGCAGTTTATAGGACTAGTTTTGAACATTATCAGTAACATCTTTTAATAAAGAACTCTGTTAGTCCTGTTTAAGCAATTTGATTTAGATTCGACTTAAGGATGTTGTCGGATTAGGTATTGCATTTCATCAATCTCACATGTAATTTCTTTGTTCAACCAAAGCATTTTCGTAAGGTATGATGTCTTTTCACTTTATAAGTAACTAATCAGAAATTGATAGGAGTCCGGTTTAGGCCAAAGCATATACTTCGATTGGCATACATCTTTCTTTCTTCTATTTCTGGAAACAAAAATAATAGAAATGTAGTCACTTTAGGATATCCTCTTCTAAAATAATGAGACGAGCCTTGCTAAATAAAAATGCAAATTGCGGGGCCCTCAACAACTAATCATAATATTTAGAATTCAGGCTAGGCCGTTTAGTGAATCTCATGGCCTTCTCAAAAAATAATAACACGTTAGACTCTTTAGGCGCGGCTTAATTAAATCATATTCTTAAATTCGGGTGCACATTGATGTGACCCAAATCCAAATCTCAACGAAGTCAAAATGTGTTGACGACCACGGGTGCATTGATTGTGACGTGGTTCGAGATACATTTCCACGACGTTGCAATTCTATAAAAATAAATGATAATAATAAAAGCGGTTTAAACTTAATAAAAGCACGTAAGTCATAACATGTATTTAAATCAGATATTTAGCCATTATAACAATTTAAGCGACCGTGCTAGAACCACGGGATTCGAGGGTGCCTAACACCTTCCCTCGGGTCAACAGAATTCCTTACTTAGAATTTCTGGTTCGCAGACTTCATTTGGAAAAGTCGAAAATTTCCTCGATTTGGGATTCAAGATAAACCGGTGACTTGGGACACAAAAAGCCAAACCTTTCCCAAGTGGCGACTCTGAATTAAATAAATAATCCCATTTCGAATATTGTCACTTAAATTGGAAAAACTCTCTCGCGCATTTAACCCTTCGGGGCGGGCGCGCAAGAAGGAGGTGTGACAGCTCTGGCGACTCTGCTGGGGATTTAACCCAGAACCACTGGTTCAGGGTTCAAGAATTCGAGCTTAGAATAATTGTTATATTTGGCTTTATTATCTGATCTTTATTACATGTTTTTGCATAACGTGCTAAATGTTGTCTTTTACCGCTTTGATATTATCTGAACTGTATATAAATTGTGCCGAAACCCTTCTCTTCTTACCTCCGGGGAGAAGCTCGCTGGTCGAGACTCCCTATTCTGTTAGTGTCAATACCTGAAATAAGAAAGAGGTCGGACAAGTTACAAAGCCGGACGATCTCGCGGGTCCCCTGTACGTAGCCCCCTCCTCGACTCGAGTTGTCCGCTCGGGTACACAGTCTAGAACAAATACCCAGGTTACGAACCTAGAATAACTTGACTTCATGCCGGATCCCTAGTAGGAACACTTATTTGCATCATGTTGCATTTGACTTAGGGGACTCAACACAGGGGTTGGGTCCGTCTAGGACTAGCAACCTGAAATGAAAAGACCATCTTGTTGCATCCTATTTGTTTCCGTGCATTTATTTGTCTCGGACATGCATGCTGCCTGACTTTGGAGTATTTGAAAAATATAAACAAAAAAAAATAATAATAAAAAATAACAGTGTATAAGGCTAATTTTCTACTTTGAAAAATAGCAATGCCCAATTACTGTCAAAACTCTGCCGAAATTTTGCGATAATAAAAGGGGAAAATGTTTTATTTACTAAGAAAAAGAAAAACAAAAAGATAGAAAAATAGTCTTTTATTTTTGGGAAGTTGTTTGTTAAAAAATAAAAGGAAAGAATTTTGTTCTAAATTAATTCGGTTAATTTGACCGAACTACGCGGGTCTGATTTTCACCGGATGTGAGATACGTAGGCAAACCTCATCGGTTCCGGCCCCAATTTTTAAAAATAAAAAAAAAATATTTTTCTTTAGTTCTTTCTTTATAAATGTTTCTTTAGAAAATACAAAAAAAAGAAATAAAAAATAATATAGAAGTTTTCTTTAAACTCAAATAAAAAAAAATAAAAAAATAAATAAATAGTCTCCTTCTTTCTGAAGTCTTTCATATGAAAAAATGAAATAAGAATTAAAAAGCAGCAACAAAAATCCAAAAAAAATACTCTTTGCTTTTTAGTCTCTTTTTTGTAAAATGTCCAAAAAGAAAATATTTGAAAAACTGAATTTCAAAATATTAGGATTTTTCTTTAGAAGTGCTTTTGTAAATGAATAAAACTCAGAATTCCGCATCATTTTCTTAAAAGTCCCTCTTTCAAAATTTAAGAGGCAACATCATATACATTCTTTCTTCCGTAGAAAAGGTAAAACAAACAAAAAAAAATCAACCAAACACATTTTCTTTTTGTTTAAAAAATAATAAAGAATTTTTTTTTCCAAAGTTCAAGTCAAAAGCAAATAATCTTTTAGAAGTATCTCTTTAAAAAAAAAAAAAATCAAAACAATAAAAAATCTTCTTTCTTCTTTTAAAGCATTTCTTTCAAAAATTCAAAAAAAAAAGGGGTTAGTTTGCTTACTCTATTCACGAGCCCGAACTACGCCGGTTTGATTCTCACCGGATGTGAGATACGTAAGCAACCCTCGTCGGGTTCAACCCCATTTTGCTAAAATAGCCAAAATAAATGAATAAATAAATAATAAAAAAAAGAGATGTGTCAAATTTTTAAATAGTCATAAATAAGTCAGGTGACGCTGTTTTGCCATAAATAGCCGAATGATTCCGAAAAGGGACGCCAGAAGGCTGACTTTGCATAAACAGCCACCTTTGGGTCTTGTTTAGCATTTTTGTCCAGTTGACCCACACAGCCTTAAAATCTTCGTCCCCGAAGTGTTTAAAGGTCGTGTTCAAAACTTGATCCCCTCTGTAAAATATTCTGAGTCAAGTCATTTTTTGTTAAAATCACCTTAATAAATGTGCAGGATGAGCACGATGCAAAATGAACATTTTTCAATAATGACCAAAATCCCTGTCAAGTTACGGCCATGGTGGAATGATCTAGGTGTTGAAGGACAAAATGAGGTTAAGAGATATCTGAAAGGTCTTGTGGGTTTGTTGGAAATCCAGCCTCGGGGAGATATCATAAGAGCTTTGGTTACCTATTGGAACCCGGCGCACAATGTTTTCCATTTCTCTGATTTTGAACTCACCCCGACTTTGGAAGAAATGGCTGGGTACATCGGGAATGCTGAACTTCCGTTAAGACAAAAATACTTGGCCGCCCCAAGAGTCGTCACGGTACATCGGTTCCTAGATTCATTGAAGATACCTAGAACAGTCCACAACCCGGATCTGGCAGCCGGATTTTGTACTCCATGCTTCATATATGATAGGTACGGTCATGAGGGGGATTCAATAATCCCATCAACAAACTGTGCAGCAAAGGAGTTCGTCAGAAGTGGGACAAGCACAGACGGGTAGCGTTCATGATGATGTTCCTGGGCCTTCTGGTATTTCCAAGGAAAGACGGAAACATTGATTTGAAGATATCCGGGGTTGTCAGCACTTTACTCACGCAAAGTGACAGTACTCTCGCGCCAATGGTGGTATCTGACATCTTTCGAGCTCTTACAGCTTGTAAAGCTGGGGGAAATTTCTTCGAAGGTTGTAACTTGCTCCTACAGATATGGATGACCGAGCACCTCTGCCATCATTCCGAGATTTTGAGCCATGGTTCCCCGGAAAAAACCTGCATAGAAGAATCTTACACGAGAACCAAAGAGATCAGCTTGCCCAAAGGAGTCCTGGCATGGACCTCATTCTTTCAAGCTCTTACTGCCAGCCAAATACAATGGACGTTAGGATGGCTGCCTGTTGATGAGATCCTATATATGTCGGCAGCCAAAACTCATTTCTTATTAATGGGGCTGAAGAGCATTCAACCTTACGCACCCTGCCGAGTTTTGAGATAGCTCGGAAGATGCCAGACAGTACCTCATGAGGAAGATCTTAGCACTCAAGCAGCTGAGATAAGTCCTAACGGACAATTCCCAGAAGCGAAGATTCGCCAAATCTGGAGTGAGTGTCAATATTTGAAATCAGATACTTGCGTGCGGGATCGAGCCAAAGGAGAGACGGTTCCAGGTTACCTTGCATGGTATAGAAGGGAACTTGAGCATGAAAGTCCAGCTAAGAGACCCCACATCCGGAATTTCACCGAATCTTCGCAAAGACAGTTGGATTGGTTAGCGAAGGAAAGAGGCTATTGCACCGAAATCAGCAGGTTAAAGCAACAAGTGGGAAGCTTGAAATATGAGCACAACATACAAGTTGCTACCAATCTGGGAGAGCGGAACATGTTAATTCAGGAAAACGAAATGCTCAGAGCCCAGATCAAACATATAAGGTTGGATGCGGATAAATAGCCAAGGCGTCGATCAGACGAGCAGCTGATAAAAAGGCTAAAAAGTGAAATCAGGGAATGGCAAGATGGTTTGGAGAAATCTGAAAACGTCATCGCAGAGCTCAGGGCACAGTGGGATACAAGAGCAGATGAGCATCGCCGATACCTGAATCAATTGGAAGGCGACCATGAGAAGACTGTTGCTAAAATGAAGAGAGAGATGGCTACACTTGAGATCAAAGCAGCTAATCAGGCCAAGAATTTCCAAATTGAGAGCAGATACTGGTACGACTCAATAGCCCAGATAAAGTTGGAAGTACGACGACTGAAGCATCAGCATATACAGGATGCTCAAGTATTCAAGATATGTAGCGATCAGATAAAACGCCTACTCGTAGAGAAAAAGCAAACCAGAGATAGGATCAAGGCCATTGCCCATGCCATCACCAGACGATGTCTACGATGTGAGAACATGTCCAGCGTTACCGTCCTCTCGGCAGTAATGGGTTATGTCAAGCAGACTATGCATGAGCTGGAGCAACTTGAGAGGGATCTCACGCCTAGGACCGCGGTGAGGCCGAACGATGCCCCGCGGACACCAATTTTCAAAACCATAATGCACTCATAGGTCAAATCTGTATCTTAGCATCTTCTGCTTGTTTTCCCATCAGGTTGATTTTTAGTCTATTTTGAGTCTAGGTTTATTTTCAAAGTTCTCTTTTCCTTTTGCAAAATGTAGTTTGTAATAGACCATTTCAACAATAAAGAGGTTACTTCTTTTACGCTCCTTTGTGTTTTTTCGAACTACATAATGATCTGATTCACGTAGGCATCGTGATACATAGGCAATCCTCATCGGATCCGGTCGCATTTCTTTTACTGAAAAAAAAAAACAAACATAAAAAAAAACAAAAAAAAGAGAAAAAAAAGAAGGGGAAAAACTAATAAAAGGAAAAATGCCGGAATGACGCATGCTCTCGTAGCAAACATATAGTAATCCACTTAACTGTATAAGTGCATCATGCCCAACGTGAGATTAACTATCTGTTATTTGCTGCAAATTAACCGTGCGTTTGTCGATGAGTATTCCAGGGTTTTTGGAAAGACGGTTGGTTTGGTGAAAGTCTGGCCTCGCACTCATACTTCACGAGGTCAAGGAGAAGTGTTCAACTACCTGTTGTTAGGACCAGAAGCAGTACTCACACTTACTTCACCAGGTCAAAAGGAAGTGTGGAAATGTCTTCAGAAATTCCATTGCAAACAATCCCTGTTTCCGAGGAAAGCTCGATCTCAGCCGTCCTCACACCTGAATCCGCAACTGCGGAGGAAAATAGAATCCTACGGCTCCGCATGTTGGAAATGCTGGACGACTGGAATAATGGGAAAGAGCCGCCAAGTTTCGTCCCCGGATTCCCTGAATTATTCTCCAGGTCAAGTGGGACTTCTAATGTCCCCATAAATTATCCTGCTACCCCATTCGGGTACCCAGCCACCTCAGCCTTCTCCGCTGGATCGCCTTCTGAGCCTCATCCCCGAATGTCGGCCACTGATGCAAGCATGAACATCTTTACTGCATCGCCTTGCCCGATCACGGCACAGCCAGCCACGTACAAGCCAAGCTTCGACTCATCCTCTTTTACATTCCAAGCACCATCGTTCTCAATGGAACCAACTAGGTTCGCTACCAATACTAATCCTCTACCGCCTCAGTGCGAGCTTGCACCTGGGCAGGATCAGAACCCCAGAATTGCAGAACAAAATGAGATTGCCAAGAGAATGAGAAGCCTTGAACAAAGTTTGAAAAATATGCAAGGGTTGAGCGGACAAAAGAGCGTCTCTTACGCCGACCTGTGTATGTTCCCTCACGTGCACCTGCCAACGGGTTTCAAGACCCCAAAGTTCGAGAAATATGATGGGCACGGTGACCCCATTGCACATCTTAAGAAATACTGCAACCAATTATGGGGAACCGGCGGAAAAGAAGAACTGCTGATGGCGTATTTTGGGGAAAGTCTAGTGGGGATAGCTTCGGAATGGTATATGGATCAGGAAATGTCCCGATGGCATATATGGGATGATCTCGCCAGAGATTTTGTAAAACAATTCCAGTATAACATCGACATTGCGCCAGACCGAAACTCTCTGTCGAATTTGAAGAAGAAACCTTCAGAAAGCTTCAGAGAGTATGATATTAAGTGGCGTGAACAGGCGTCAAGAGTGAAGCCTCCCATGGATGAAGTGGAAATGGTCACTACCTTTCTCCAGGCTCAAAAGTCTGACTATTTCCAAAACATGATGTCAGCCATGGGTAAGCCATTCGCGGAAGCGATCAAGATTGGAGAGATGGTAGAAAATGGTCTGAAAACAGGTAGAATTCTGAGTCAAGCAGCCATAAGGGCAACCTCCCAGGCCGTCCAAAGCGGGTCCGGAGGAATGGCAAGAGTGAAGAAGAAAGAAGAAACGACTATGGCAGCCTCGGAAGCAAGGGAGTATCGTCATCCCAGGCCCCGTTTCCCGGAAATAACCCCACAACACTATTACCCCCACTCCAATTTGGCATATGTTCATCAACCTTATATGGTCATGAATGCCCAACCTTATGCCCATCACCACAACAAGCCAACCGAGGCCCAGCTCCACCTCCCAGAAATCAGCCTCCTTACCGCAACCACTATAACCCACAGCCCCCGCAAAATAACTTTCGCCCTCAGGAGCCACCTCGACGGCGGACTTTCACGCCTATCGGTGAACAATACTCTACTTTGTTCCCTAAGCTAGTCGAATTGGGTTTCTTGCAACCAATCCCTCAAACAAGGCAAAACCCGACATCACCTTCTTACAAAGCTGGAGTCAGATGCGCCTATCATTCAGGGGCCGAGGGACATGATACAAATGACTGCTGGTCATTGAAAAGAGTGGTCGAGAATTTGATAGAGCAAGGGAAAATAGTGCTAAGGGACGAAGAGATCCCAAATGTGACTAACAATCCATTGCCTGCTCACAATAATGGGCCGCTGATCAGAATGATTTGCGAAGACAAAGAATTCGACCCTGCTTTAAAAGCCATAATTGCCATTGTCGACACGGGGAAGAGGCTTGAGACAGACCAGAAATCAGAAGAAAAGGGGGGGGGAGGCCAAAGCTATAAAGAAAGGGCCTGAAAAGAAGGTGGAGAAGAAAGTGGTACCGGTAAAGGATGGAGTTCTTTACATACCACGAGGTCGAGCTGAGAAGACGCAGAACTTCGGGATCAAAAAGACAAAACCCATGTACGTGCCAAAAGGGGCCTATGTGGTCCGGGGGATGATTCAACCACCTCGGCTAAATGAGCCAGTGGTTATCGGACGCGTGCCACAAAAGCCAATGACCAACCCGTCCACAGTGCCGTGGAATTATCAAAAGACTTTGGTAATGTACAAAGGTAAAGAGGTCATGGGAGAACTTCCAGAAAATACTTTCATTGGAAGGTATTCAAATACCCAAGAACTGAACAACGCCACACAAAGGCGCTTCCCGCCAAAGAAGCCCGTAAGTGTTGAAGAAGCGGAAGTGTTCTTCCAACAAATGAAAATGCCGGATTACGAAGTGATAGATCAACTGCGCAAGTACCCCGAGCAAGTGTCCATGCTATCATTATTGATGAGGTCGGCCGAGCATCAAAAGATCTTACTGAAGACCCTGAATGAAGCATATGTGCCAATTGAAACCTCGTTTGAACAACTAGAGCGGATGACAGAAAGATTCTTCGCCGTCAACCAAATCTCTTTCAGCAAGAACGATCTACCCCCGGAAGGAGCGGCACACAACAAGGCTTTGCATCTAACAGTTAAATGCGAAGACTATTATGTCAAGCGTTTAATGTTGGATGGGGGCTCGGGCGTTGACATTTGCCCGCTCTCCACGCTACAAAGAATGGAAATTGGGACCGGAAGAATCCGACCCAACAATGTCTGCGTAAGGGCTTTCGACGGCATCAAGAGAGATACCATGGGAGAAATAGACCTGTTGTTGGTCATAGGACCAGTCGAATTTCAAGTAACCTTCCAGGTGATCGACATGGATACATCCTACAATTTTCTCCTTGGCAGACCTTGGATCCATACGGCAGGAGCCGTGCCTTCCACTCTTCACCAGATGGTGAAGTTCGAGTACGAAGACCGAGAGATCGTGGTCCATGGGGAAGATGAGCATGCTATTTATCGGGACCCATACACCCCATATCTGGAATCGAGAGAAGGGAGCGAACATACGGTCTATCAAGCTTTTGAAATTGTACTAGCAGAGCAGCACGAAGAGGGAATACCCTGCCCCCAGCCTTTCTTGTCTAACACCTCGGTTATGGTGGCCAAAGAGATGATCCGGCACGGATTTAGGCCAGGGAAGGGGCTTGGACGAACCCTTTAGGGAATAACAGAACCCATTACCTTGCCAGTCACCAAGAAACCTTTTGGACTAGGTTTCAAACCTACTCCAGCAGACGAAGAGTGGGCAAAGAAAAGGAAAAATGAGGGTTGGAAGTTACCTCGACCACTGCCGGATTTATATGCAACTTTCATCAGGCCAAGGTACGTTGAAGAAGAAGATGATGAAGTCTTCACAGCTGAGGAAATCGAGGAGATATGTGGGGCGATGAGAGAGATGCTCTACGAGGTCCACATGGTTCAACCAGGTGAAGGCACAAGCACTGCTGAGATGCTGTACATGGGGCCGAACGCCCAACTTCAAAACTGGGAGGCCACGCCATTCCCGACTAGACCGAAGTCCGGGTAGACCTGTCCTGCCACCTTTCCTGCGTCACAAGTTGTCTCCAGGACATAACTTGAACGTTTTCTTCCTTTCAATTGTTGTTTTGAATTCCTAAGTTGTAAACATTGTTGTCTTCCAACTTTTCAAAGAAAATGAAAAAAAATCATCGTTGCTTTCCCATTCTTTCTTTTGTTCTGATTTTGTTATTTTTCCTTTTGCCTTTCTTTTCAGTTATAATAATGCGGCTTTAAATATGACATGCTTGCGGAATTCACGCCCAGATCACAATGAGTTATTTAACTGCGAATTAATGAACCCAGAACCGGAATATGATGCGGAAGAGGCTTTTAGGGAGATAAACCGAGAGTTGGAATATTTCGAGAATAAACCTAAGCCAAATCTGAATGACACTGAACCGGTAAATTTAGGAACCCCGGAAGAAATCCGGGAGACCAAGATAAGCATTCACACGGACAAGAAAATGCGAGAGGCGATAATTCAACTTCTTTTTGAATTTAAAGACGTGTTTGCTTGGTCATATGATGAGATGCCGGGACTAGGTGTTGATCTAGTGGTTCATAAATTGCCGATTCATCCTGATTGTCCTCCAGTTCAACAAAAGCAACGAAAGTTCAAAACTGAGGTCAGTGACAAGATTAAAGAGGAGATCACCAAACAACTGAAAACGGGAGTGATTCGGGTAGTCCAATATACAACATGGTTGGCGAATGTGGTTCCAGTACCAAAAAAGGACGGGAAAACTCGGGTATGTGTAGATTACCGAGATCTGAACAGAGCAAGTCCTAAAGATAATTTCCCGCTGCCCAACATCCACATCCTCATTGATAATTGTGCCAAACACGAGATACAGTCTTTTGTAGATTGTTACGCTGGGTATCATCAGGTATTGATGGATGAAGAGGACGCCGAGAAAACTGCCTTCACCACGCCTTGGGGCACCTACTATTATCGGGTCATGCCGTTTGGTTTGAAGAATGTGGGGGCTACTTACATGAGGGCCATGACTGCCATTTTCCATGACATGATGCATCAGGAAATAGAGGTATACGTGGACGATGTAATAGTCAAGTCCTGGACGAAGGATAATCACATCCAAGACTTGAGGAAATTCTTCGAGAGATTAAGGAAGTATGACTTGAAGCTGAACCCAGCCAAATGCGCTTTCGGAGTTCCGTCAGGCAAACTTTTGGGTTTCATCGTAAGCAGGAGAGGAATCGAGCTAGATCCAACTAAGATAAAATCCATCAGAGATCTACCTCCCCCGAGAACAAAGAAAGACGTGATGAGTCTGTTGGGCAGGTTGAACTACATCAGTCGGTTTATTGCTCAGCTGACAAGCACGTGTGAGCCCATATTCAAGCTGTTAAGGAAATATGCGGCGATTGAATGGACAACCGAGTGTCAAGAAGCCTTTGATAAAGTCAAAGAATACCTTTCGAATCCCCCGGTCTTGGTCCCCCCAGAACCGGGGAGGCCACTTTTCTTGTATCTGACAGTCTTGGAGAACTCTTTCGGTTGCGTCCTTGGGCAACACGACATAACCGGAAAGAAGGAGCAAGCAATCTACTACTTGAGCAAGAAATTCACCGGCTACGAGGCCAAATACACTCTGCTGGAAAGGACATGCTGCGCTCTCACGTGGGTTGCTCAAAAGCTGAGACATTATCTCCAAGCCCACACTACGTTCCTCATAAGCAGGTTGGATCCTTTGAAGTATATATTTCAGAAACCAATGCCTACTGGGAGACTGGCTAAATGGCAAATCTTGCTTACGGAATTCGACATAGTCTATGTCACTCGCACAGCAATGAAAGCCCAGGCGCTAGCAGATCATTTGGCCGAAAATCCGGTCGATGAGGAATACTAGCCATTGGATACCTACTTTCCAGATGAAGAAGTAAACACCGTGGAAGTGGTCTCAGAGGAAGCCCATGTTTGGAAGATGTTCTTTGATGGAGCCGTGAACGCCAAGGGTGTAGGGATTGGGGGCAATTTTGATCTTGCCTTCTGGTCAGCATTATCCCGCCACAGCTGAGTATGAAGCCTGCATCATGGGCATGCATATGGCAATCGATCAGGATGTCGAAGACTTACTGATTATGGGAGATTCTGACCTGATTATCCGGCAAGCTCAAGGCGAATGGGAAACTCGGGATGTCAAACTTATCCCTTACCGACAGCATGTGGAGAACCTCAGCAAGCGCTTTACATCAATAGAGTTCAGGTATATCCCGAGGTGTCACAATGAACTGGCAGATGCACTCGCTACTTTGGCTTCAATGCTACCCTACCCGGGCAATGCCCACGTCGATCCTTTGGAAATCCAAATCAAGGAAAGACACGGTTACTGCAATGTAATCGAGGCGGGATCAAATACGCAGCCTTGGTACTATGACATCAAGAGGTTCCTGAAGACACAAGAATACCCCGAGCACGCTACTGGAGATCAAAAGAGGACCATTAGGCGACATGCAAGTTGTTTCTTTCTGAGCGATGAATTGTTGTATAAGAGGACCCCGGACCTCAATCTTCTAAGATGTGTCGATATCGAGGAGGCAAGAAAGATCATGCACGAAGTACACGCAGGTGTGTGCGGACCTCACATGAACGGGTATGTCTTAGCGAAGAAAATCCTTCGAGCAGGTTATTACTGGATGACCATGGAAAAGGATTGCTTTAGCTTCGTTCGGAAGTGTCATCAGTGTCAGGTGCACGGCGATTTGATTCATGCACTTCCCACGGAGCTGCATCCCATGTCTGCACCTTGGCCATTTGTCGCCTGGGGCATGGACGTCATTGGACCAATCGAACCAAAGGCTTCGAATGGACACAGGTTTATACTGGTTGCCATCGATTACTTCACAAAATGGGTAGAAGCTGTCACTCTCAAGTCGGTCACTAAAAAAGCTGTAGTGGATTTTGTACACTCAAATCTCATCTGTCGTTTCGGTATTCCTGCGACTATCATTACAGATAACGCAGCAAACTTGAACAGTCACTTGATGGGAGATGTATACGAGCAGTTCAAGATAACGCATAGGAATTCCACGCCTTATCGGCCAAAGGCCAATGGTGCTGTGGAAGCGGCAAACAAAAAACATCAAGAAGATTTTGAGAAAAACCATCCAAAGTTCCCGACAGTGGCATGAGCAGTTACCATTTGCATTGTTGGGGTACCGCACCACGGTACGCACATCAGTAGGAGCGACTCCTTATCTTTTGGTTTATGGTACCGAGGCTGTAATACCGGCAGAGGTAGAAATTCCTTCGCTTCGAACCATTGTCGAAGCAGAAATCGAAGACAGCAAGTGGGTCAAGACTCGGCTAGAACAATTGACTTTGATTGATGGAAAGCGAATGGCCGCAGTTTGTCACGGACAGTTGTACCAACGAAGAATGGCCCGTGCTTACAACAAGAAAGTCCGGCCCAGGAATTTCGAAGTAGGTCAATTGGTACTGAGGCGTATTCTGCCGCATCATGAGGAAGCAAAAGGGAAGTTTGCTCCAAATTGGAAAGGCCTATACATCATAAGGAAGATATTGCCTAGAGGAGCGTTGTATTTAGGTGATATCGAAGGAAATGACCCCGACACAGCAGTAAATGCAGATGCAGTCAAGAGGTACTACGTCTAAATCATACTCCAGTGGTCCTGACACATTTGAAAATGATGAAGGTTTTATTCCCCACTACTCCCAAACACTACCCAATCCTCTCTACAAAAAAAAAAAAAATTGATTGAGGCCTGAACTACGTTTGACTTGATTCCGAAAGGATACGTAGGCAGCCTCTCCCTGAGGTTCAGTCACACCAACAATAAAATCCCATTCACCCTGAAATTGAAACCGGGGCACGTCGAGCAGTTTGGAAGTTAGTATCATATGCCTCTCTTTACCAAGCACAAGCTTTCAGACCAATTACCAAAGATAGTGGGAAACCAATAAGCGTCGCAAATGGAAGACCGGCACACTCTGAATCGAGAAAGAAAAAATGAGAGAGTCTCGTCGGTGAAAACCTTCGGGCACCACGAGGCGACGGGAGTAGAGAAACCAAAATGAGAGAGCATGTTTAGTAAAAACTCGCAAAGAGTGCTATCAAGCGATGACAGGAAGAGAAATGAGAGAGGTCAGCTGGCGAAAACCCGCAAAGGGCGCTGTTGGCCGAAAAAGAATGACTCTACCCCAAGAAGGTCTCGGCAAAGCTCCACCGGTTTGGAATCACAGATTCGTTCTGGTTCAGGGAAACGCAAGTTCATGGAAGGTCAGGCGTCCAGTCCAAAGAGCATGTCATGTCATTTAAAGCCAGCGTTATCTTCCTCAGATAAGTCTTTCTCGTCCCAAAAGGGACACTCCCTTCCTGAAATTTGTTTTCTCCTTTATTTGCTTCTCTTCGAATCCCTTTTATGTTTTAACCCCAAGTTCAGGATACACCGGAAAGGGCAGGTGGCAGGTTTGTTTGCACGGAATCCCGTCTCATGAAGGAAAACGCCTCATTTCGTTGGTACGATTGCCCAAGCCTGATGAATCATGATGTTTGATGGTGTTTAAAGTAAAGAGGAAAGAGAGAAATCTCCCCCAGCAAGTCCGCCTTCGGACGAATCCCCACAGAGTCTCCCTCTGTGCAAATCCCCACAGAGTCCCTCCTTGTACAATCTCCCACAGAGTCTCCCCAATATAAAAAAAGAAGAAAAAAAAATAAAAAAAAAAATCCCCGTTGGAATTTCCCCAGCACATCCCAGCGAGTCCCTTTGTAAAAATTCCCCGAAGATCTTACCCCAACCAAGCCTAGCAAGCCCACTGCGAAACAATTACCCAGCATGCCCCATTGTACAAAGATCCTCACAAAGAATACACTTTGTAAATATTCCCCCATAGGACTTCCTTTTGTACAGAATACCCCCAATAAAATCCCCGTTGAGAACCTCCAAGCAAAACGGGACACACAAAAAAAAAGAGAAAAAAAAGGGGGCCTTACGAGGCAAATCATCACAGAACCTGGAAATGCAAGCTTGAGCGGTCTAAAGGGTTTCGACATATGAATCAAATCAATGTCGGGACTTCGCAACATAAATGAAGACGCAACAAAGCAACCGGGAACGATCAAGGTCACCAAACCGACCGTCATTTCCGAACTAACAAATGTTCTTTGTCTAAAAAGTTGAAACAGGTTTAATCCAAGACAACCGTGCAAGAGGCAGGTGTCGCCCAAAGGAGAAGGTACATGGGTACAAGAAATATCTTGGCAATAAGGAACTCACTCGAAAGGTAAGTTTCCGCGAAACTCTCTTTTGTTTTTACTAAAACAAGAAAATTCAAAAAAAAGAGATCAGTTATTTGTTCTCGAATTTTGCCCCCAGCTAGTCAGCATTAGAATTTTAAACCCTAAACTGAATTTTTTCCTTTAGCCAGCATTAGGGTTCTAAACCCTAAACTGAGCTTTTCCATGCAATCAGCATTAGGGTTTTAAACCCTAAACTGAATTTTTTCTTTAGCCAGCATTAGGGTTTTAAACCCTAAACTGAGCTCTTCCATGCAGTCAGCATTAGGGTTTTAAACCCTAAACTGAATTTTCCTTTTAGTCAGCATTAGGGTTTTAAACCCTAAACTGAATATTTTTCCATGCAGTCAGCATTAGGGTTTTAAACCTTAAACTGACCTTTTTCCATGCAATCAGCATTAGGGTTTTAAACCCTAAACTGAATTTTCCCTTTAGTTAGCATTAGGGTTTTAAACCCTAAACTGAACTTTTTTCCTTTCAGCCAGCATTAGGGTTTTAAACCCTAGACTGAACTTTTTCCATTCAGCCAGCATTAGGGTTTTAAACCCTAAACTGAACTTTTTCCTTTAGTCAGCATTAGGGTTTTAAACCCTAAACTGAACTTTTTTCATTCAGCCAGCATTAGGGTTTTAAACCCTAAACTGAGCTTTTCCATGCAATCAGCATTAGGGTTTTAAACCCTAAACTGAACTTTTTTCCATTCAGCCAGCATTAGGGTTTTAAACCCTAAACTGAATTTTCCCTTTTAGTCAGCATTAAGGGTTTTAAACCCTAAACTGAACTTTTTCATTCAGCCAGCATTAGGGTTTTAAACCCTAAACTGAGCTTTTTCCTTTAGTCAGCATTAGGGTTTTAAACCCTAAACTGAACTTTTTCCATTCAGCCAGCATTAGGGTTTTAAACCCTAAACTGAGCTTTTCCATGCAGTCAACATTAGGGTTTTAAACCCTAAACTGAATTTTCCCTTTAGTCAGCATTGAGGTTTTAAACCCTAAACTGAACTTTTTCCATTCAGCCAGCATTAGGGTTTTAAACCCTTAACTGAGCTTTTCCATGCAATCAGCATTAGGGTTTTAAACCCTAAATTGAATTTTTCCTTTAATCAGCATTAGGGTTTTAAACCTTAAACTGAATTTTCCCTTTTAGTCAGCATTAGGGTTTTAAACCCTAAACTGAACTTTTTCATTCAGCCAGCATTAGGGTTTTAAACCCTAAACTGAGCTTTTTCCTTTAGTCAGCATTAGGGTTTTAAACCCTAAACTGAACTTTTTCCATTCAGCCAGCATTAGGGTTTTAAACCCTAAACTGAGCTTTTCCATGCAGTCAGCATTAGGGTTTTAAACCCTAAACTGAATTTTCCCTTTAGTCAGCATTAGGGTTTTAAACCCTAAACTGAACTTTTTCCATTCAGCCAGCATTAGGGTTTTAAACCCTAAACTGAGCTTTTTCCATTCAGCCAGCATTAGGGTTTTAAACCCTAAACTGAGCTTTTTCCTTTAGTCAGCATTAGGGTTTTAAACCCTAAACTGAACTTTTTCATTCAGCCAGCATTAGGGTTTTAAACCCTAAACTGAGCTTTTTCCTTTAGTCAGCATTAGGGTTTTAAACCCTAAACTGAACTTTTTCCATTCAGCTAGCATTAGGGTTTTAAACCCTAAACTGAGCTTTTCCATGCAGTCAGCATTAGGGTTTTAAACCCTAAACTGAATTTTCCCTTTAGTCAGCATTAGGGTTTTAAACTCTAAACTGAACTTTTTCCATTCAGCCATCATTAGGGTTTTAAACCCTAAACTGAGCTTTTCCATGCAATCAGCATTAGGGTTTTAAACCCTAAACTGAATTTTTCCTTTAATCAGCATTAGGGTTTTAAACCCTAAACTGAATTTTCCCTTTTAGTCAGCATTAGGGTTTTAAACCCTAAACTGAACTTTTTCATTCAGCCAGCATTAGGGTTTTAAACCCTAAACTGAGCTTTTTCCTTTAGTCAGCATTAGGGTTTTAAACCCTAAACTGAACTTTTTCCATTCAGCCAGCATTAGGGTTTTAAACCCTAAACTGAGCTTTTCCATGCAGTCAGCATTAGGGTTTTAAACCCTAAACTGAATTTTCCCTTTAGTCAGCATTAGGGTTTTAAACCCTAAACTGAACTTTTTCCATTCAGCCAGCATTAGGGTTTTAAACCCTAAACTGAGCTTTTCCATGCAATCAACATTAGGGTTTTAAACCCTAAACTGAGTGTTTTCCTTTAGTCAGCATTAGGGTTTTAAACCCTAAACTGAACTTTTTCATTCAGCCAGCATTAGGGTTTTAAACCCTAAACTGAGCTTTTTCCTTTAGTTAGCATTAGGGTTTTAAACCCTAAACTGAACTTTTTCCATTCAGCTAGCATTAGGGTTTTAAACCCTAAACTGAGCTTTTCCATGCAATCAGCATTAAGGTTTTAAACCCTAAACTGAATTTTCCCTTTAGTCAGCATTAGGATTTTAAACCCTAAACTGAACTTTTTCCATTCAGCCAGCATTAGGGTTTTAAACCCTAAACTGAGCTTTTCCACACAATCAACATTAGGGTTTTAAACCCTAAACTGAATTTTTCCTTTAATCAGTATTAGGGTTTTAAACCCTAAACTGAATTTTCCCTTTTAGTCAGCATTAGGGTTTTAAACCCTAAACTGAACTTTTTCATTCAGCCAGCATTAGGGTTTTAAACCCTAAACTGAGCTTTTTCCTTTAGTCAGAATTAGGGTTTTAAACCCTAAACTGAACTTTTTCCATTCAGCCAGCATTAGGGTTTTAAACCCTAAACTGAGCTTTTCCATGCAATCAGCATTAGGGTTTTAAACCTTAAACTGAATTTTCCCTTTAGTCAGCATTAGGGTTTTAAACCCTAAACTGAACCTTTTCCATTCAGCCAGCATTAGGGTTTTAAACCCTAAACTGAACTTTTTCCATTCAGCCAACATTAGAGTTTTAAACCCTAAACTGAGTGTTTTCCTTTAGTCAGCATTAGGGTTTTAAACCCTAAACTGAACTTTTTCATTCAGCCAGCATTAGGGTTTTAAACCCTAAACTGAGCTTTTTCCTTTAGTCAGCATTAGGGTTTTAAACCCTAAACTGAACTTTTTCCATTCAGCTAGCATTAGGGTTTTAAACCCTAAACTGAGCTTTTCCATGCAATCAGCATTAGGGTTTAAAACCCTAATGCTGACTGCAATCAGCATTAGGGTTTTAAACCCTAAACTGAATTTTTCCTTTAATCAGTATTAGGGTTTTAAACCCTAAACTGAATTTTCCCTTTTAGTCAGCATTAGGGTTTTAAACCCTAAACTGAACTTTTTCATTCAGCCAGCATTAGGGTTTTAAACCCTAAACTGAGCTTTTTCCTTTAGTCAGCATTAGGGTTTTAAACCCTAAACTGAACTTTTTCCATTCAGCCAGCATTAGGGTTTTAAACCCTAAACTGAGCTTTTTCCTTTAGTCAGCATTAGGGTTTTAAACCCTAAACTGAACTTTTTCCATTCAGCCAGCATTAGGGTTTTAAACCCTAAACTGAGCTTTTCCATGCAGTCAGCATTAGGGTTTTAAACCTTAAACTGAATTTTCCCTTTAGTCAGCATTAGGGTTTTAAACCCTAAACTGAACCTTTTCCTTTCAGCCAGCATTAGGGTTTTAAACCCTAAACTGAACTTTTTCCATTCAGCCAACATTAGAGTTTTAAACCCTAAACTGAGTGTTTTCCTTTAGTCAGCATTAGGGTTTTAAACCCTAAACTGAACTTTTTCATTCAGCCAGCATTAGGGTTTTAAACCCTAAACTGAGCTTTTTCCTTTAGTCAGCATTAGGGTTTTAAACCCTAAACTGAACTTTTTCCATTCAGCTAGCATTAGGGTTTTAAACCCTAAACTGAGCTTTTCCATGCAATCAGCATTAGGGTTTTAAACCCTAAACTGAATTTTCCCTTTAGTCAGCATTAGGGTTTTAAACCCTAAACTGAACTTTTTCCATTCAGCCAGCATTAGGGTTTTAAACCCTAAACTGAGCTTTTCCATGCAATCAGCATTAGGGTTTTAAACCCTAAACTGAATTTTTCCTTTAATCAGTATTAGGGTTTTAAACCCTAAACTGAATTTTCCCTTTTAGTCAGCATTAGGGTTTTAAACCCTAAACTGAACTTTTTCATTCAGCCAGCATTAGGGTTTTAAACCCTAAACTGAGCTTTTTCCTTTAGTCAGCATTAGGGTTTTAAACCCTAAACTGAACTTTTTCCATTCAGCCAGCATTAGGGTTTTAAACCCTAAACTGAGCTTTTCCATGCAGTCAGCATTAGGGTTTTAAACCTTAAACTGAATTTTCCCTTTAGTCAACATTAGGGTTTTAAACCCTAAACTGACCTTTTTTCCTTTAGTCAGCATTAGGGTTTTAAACCCTAAACTGAACTTTTTCCCTTTAATCAGCATTAGGGTTTTAAACCCTAAACTGAATTTTTTCCTTTAATCAGCATTAGGGTTTTAAACCCTAAACTGAACTTTTCCATTCAGTCAGCATTAGGGTTTTAAACCCTAAACTGAACTTTTTTCCATTCAGCCAGCATTAGGGTTTTAAACCCTAAACTGAGCTTTTCCATGCAGTCAGCATTAGGGTTTTAAACCCTAAACTGAATTTTCCCTTTAGTCAGCATTAGGGTTTTAAACCCTAAACTGAACTTTTTCCATGCATGTCAGCATTAGGGTTTTAAACCCTAAACTGAGTTTTTTCCTGTAATCAGCATTAGGGTTTTAAACCCTAAACTGAACTTTTCCTTCAGTCAGCATTAGGGTTTTAAACCCTAAGCTGAACTTTTCCCCAGTTGGTCAGTATTAGAGTTTCAACTCTAAAACTGAACTTCTCCCCAGCTAGTCGGTATTAAGGCCCCAACCCTGAACTGAACATTTTTATCTTCCTTCATCAATTTTATGAACTTCCTGGCGAATAACTCACGAAATTTTCCTAGTGAAACTGGAGAAGAAAATTTCGTTCGTTTGTTTGTTTTCTCCCGCAGGTCTAACCTCGAGCCACACGATTTGAAATGACCCACGAGATGAGTCTCAACTCAGAATCAAAGAAGAAAAAAAGACAAAAAAAGAAGATGTCCTGAGAATATCAGAGTAAATGGAAGGCGGATCGGCTCCAACATTTGACTAAGGTCCTGAACTCTGCGAGTCGGGTTTCACTCAGTATCCCAAAGATTGAACAAGTCGCCGCAACTCGCAAACATCAAGATTCGGATCGAAGTCTCCAAGCACAATCAGCAAAGACCTAAGATCAAGTCGCAAAAGAATCATAGATAGGAATCTTGTAACTCGCAGTTGACATGAATATAAGTAGTTAGTTCAGTTCCAATTTTCCTTTGGTTGTAATAAGGCGGTCAGTGACGCAGCAGTGACAACAGCAACAGCAGTAACAGCAAGCATTGCAATCCCATGGTAGTCCCAGCTGCCAAAACTTCCCGAACTACATTGACCTGATTCCTGTTAGCCCAGGATATGTAGGAAATCTTTGAAGGAAGATTTGATCAGATCTTTCAAAAACATGCTTCACACGGAGTAGTCCATAGGCAAAAATCGCTCATACACGCTCACTTTATCTTTGCACGAAAACTCTTCGTGTTTCCGAACAAAGAGGGGCAGCTGTGAGCACGTGATTTTTGTTTCGCGCGACAATCGCTCCAAGAGAATTAAAAAAAATAACAATTGGTCCTGCTGTACAATTTTTGGATTTTTTACATGGCACTTTGTTAATTATTTATGACTTTTGCCCATTTTATTTTTATTAAAACAAAATACAAAAAATGTATGTGTCATGCGTAATTTGAACCGTAATCCGGTTGTTAAATAGAAAATCATAAATAGGCATCTTGGTCCGTGTTTTTTGTTTTGTTTGATTTTACCTGCTTCAAATATTTTGATATGTGTGTAAATAATTGTATTAAGTGTCTATTTAATTTTAATTTGATTTACTTGGGTTTGTTTTAAAAAATAAAATAAAAATATATGTAAGAAAATATAAAAGAGAATGCAGAATTTGTTTAGAAAATCTGCTTGGGCTCATTTTTATTAAATTTAAGGCCCAAATCAAGCCCAGAGAGTGAGCCTGCCCCGGTCCAGACCAGCTGATACCTAGAGCTTCCAAACGACACCGTTTTGATCCAGCCTGATCTGGGCCGTTGATCTTAGATTGATCAACGGCCAAGATCTCTCACCCCAAACCCACTAACAGACCCGACCTGTCTCACCCGGACCGACCCCAACCCTTTACCCCTGAAACGACACCGTTCCCTGTTAGTCGAAGGATCCTGGCCCTTCATCACATCTCATCCAACGGCCAGGATCCACCTACCCACTAACTATATAAACTCATAACATCACCCTACCCCCCTATCCGAACCTCAGCCTTCATCGTCTTCACAAGAACTCCAAAAACCCTAGCCGCCCTTGTATCCTTCACCATGAAAACCGGCGGCACGGACGCCGGTGACCCCACCCTTAACACCATAGAACCCCCTTGCCATCCGGAACACGGATCTGTTAACCACGTAACTCGAATCCCTTCCCACCTTCTCGAATCTTCGTTTGAAGATTCGAGTCGGAACTTGACTTACACCGTTTAACCCCAGTTTCACACCAGACACTCCCCAGACCCCCCTCGTGACCAAACCATGCTTGGTTTGGTCCGAATCTGATCAGGGAAGCATGAATCCCAGATCTGATTTTTGGAACCTTGGGGGTTCCTCGTCACTGGTCCATATCCGTTCAAGCCGAAGAGATTAAGGTCTAATGGACCTTAATCGAAGTGTTTCTCATCTGAGAAACACTTCGATTAAAGTCCGTTCAGCCTTAAGAAAGGTCTGTTCGAATCCAAGTAAGATTTTGATTTTTCGGGGTTTAAGGTAAGTTTTGCTTTCTTTTCTTTATTTGTTTTGGTTCATCTGATTGTTTTAAAGGTCTGTTTCATGTTTTGTTTGTGTCCTTGAATTTTATCAACTGTGCCCTGTCCACTTTGCCTGAACCTCTGTTGTTTGATTGAGTCTTTCTATTTGTTCTGATAATGTGTATGTAAGTGTTGTGCAATTAGCTGATTTTCAAATTTGAACTGACTGATTGATTCCTCGAATACCACTTTGTTTAGTCAGTATAATTCAAATCATGTGTCGATACTGTTAAATGTCTGATTTTTGGCTACGATTGTGCATGTTATGATTAATATAGTCGAGTCGACACGTGTCGTCAATTAGTTTCAGCTGCCTGAACAATAACAAATCGATTTACTTTTGATAAGCATGGCTTGAATCACTTAGGAACTGAGTTTAGTGCTTATAATTAGTAATTTGAATCAGAAATGTAAAAATCAATGTTCTGTTTAGTCACAGTTCTGAAATTGGAGAGCATGTGCACTTATGCACAACATGTGCATTTTGTGCACAGCCTGTGCCCTGCCTAAGTGCTTTTGAATTAAATAGTTTGACAGCATGTGCTGTCAGACTACATCCTGCTGCCCATATTCTGCTTTAAGTTTCAGAAATAATAAAACATTACTAAAAAGTTAAGCCTGCCAAGGGAATGTCATGGGGTTTAATACTTAAATAGCTAAGTGGAAACTGAAAAGATGATGGCACGTGGGAGGGGTGTTCTTTTGGTCTAACAGGCTGTTAAAAGGGCTGAGGTTTAGGCTTATAAAAGAAAAAAAGGAGACAGACATAAGAGGACAGACAACAGAGAAGAGATTGGGAGGAGAGAGCTGAAATACATAGATATTAATACACACAGAGCATATAGCAGACAGAGGGAGGAGAGGAATACATCTGATATTAGGGAACACACATAGGGAACTCAGACTGGACTGGGGGTTGGGATTTTCAGAACAGATAGAGAGAGTTTAAGAGATTAGAAAGCATACAGTCAACAATCAGAAACTGCTTCTTCCTATTGCTGTTTGGGTTTCATTTGTTCAATCTGTTCAATCAATTCTGATTCTTTGAAGTTCCAATTGAGTCTACTAGTCGAGTGTTTTCATTGGTTTACTATTGGTTTTGGTCTGCCTGGAGTTCTGATTCTACTCCACTGTGTGCTGCTGTCATTTGGCCACTCTTTCTATCGGCTATAGTTGTATTCTTGCACTCGAGCCTGTTCTGCTGTGTTGTTCTGTTTGCTGGTGTTACTTTGTTCCTGCTGCTGCTGATCTTCTCTATCTTCTTCCTTTTCTTCTGTCGTATTCAACATCCAAGTACACATTTCATATTGATGTAACCATGAGAGGCATGAATTGAAAGATCTGAAGAATTTTTAAATCATCTGTTGCCTTACTTACATCTTTGCGAATATTGTTAAAGTTGTATAAATTCTGTTATTTGTAGTCCAATAGAAAACACATTAGTAAGTTTGTACTTAATTGAAAATATTCTAGTCTAAAATTGCGATATGGTTGTTGGCAGTACACGTGATGCAGTCATATAATTTATGGAAGGTGCTATCATTTGGTAGAATTGTTAATTCAACTCTTCTTCCAGTTATGTTTGAATAGGTAGGGGCAAATGGCTGTTAAATCTAGCCAAATATAATACAGTCTTGAATCATCCAGTTTCGATTTCTTTAGGCAGTTTATAGGATTAGTTTTGAACATTATCAGTAACATCTTTTAATAAAGAACTCTGTTAGTCCTGTTTAAGCAATTTGATTTAGATTCGACTTAAGGATGTTGTCGGATTAAGTATTGCATTTCATCAATCTCACATGTAATTTCTTTGTTCAACCAAAGCATTTTCGTAAGGTATGGCGTCTTTTCACTTTATAAGTAATTAGAAATTGATAGGAATCCGGTTTAGGCCAAAGCATATACTTCAATTAGCATACATCTTTCTTTCTTCTATTTCTGGAAACAAAAATAATAGAAATGTAGTCACTTTAGGATATCCTCTTCTAAAATAATGAGACGAGCCTTGCTAAATAAAAATGCAAACTGCGGGGCCCTCAACAACTAATCATATTATTTAAAATTCGGGCTAGGCCGTTTAGTGGATCTCATGGCCTTCTCAAAAAATAATAACGCGTTAGACTCTTTAGGCGCGACTTAATTAAATCATATTCTTAAATTCGGGTGCACATTGATGTGACCCAAATCCAAATCTCAACGAAGTCAAGATGTGTCGACGACCACGGGTGCATTGATTGTGACATGGTTCGAGATACATTTCCACGACGTTGCAATTCTATAAAAATAAATGATAATAATAAAAGCGGTTTAAACTTAATAAAAGCACGTAAGTCATAACATGCATTTAAATCAGATATTTAGCCATTATAACAATTTAAGCGACCGTGCTAGAACCACGGGATTCGAGGGTGCCTAACACCTTCCCTCGGGTCAACAGAATTCCTTACTTAGAATTTCTGGTTCGCAGACTTCATTTGGAAAAGTCGAAAATTTCCTCGATTTGGGATTCAAGATAAACCGGTGACTTGGGACACCAAAAGCCAAACCTTTCCCAAGTGGCGACTCTGAATTAAATAAATAATCCCATTTCGAATATTGTCACTTAAATTGGAAAAACTCACTCGCGCATTTAACCCTTCGGGGCGGGCGCGCAAGAAGGAGGTGTGACAATTAGTAATGCATAAAGCTAATGCTTGCATTATTTTTTCTAATACCTCCTATCAAACGACCCCTAAGAGCCTCGATAGGTTACCTTTTCTCCCGCTCAATTATTTACTCTTTTCTTTTTTTCCCGCTCATTGGTTTACCTAATGGATTTATAGCATGTTTGGCCAAGCTTCTAATTTGAGAAATCCTTTTCTCGAAAGTATTTTTGGTGAGAAGCAGTTTGTGGTTGGCTAATTAATTTGAAAAATACTTTTGAGTAGTAATTAGTGTTTAGCCAAGCTTTTGAAAACTACTTCCAAGTGTATTTTTCTCAAAAGTGCTTCTCAGAAAAGTGATTTTGGAGAAAAACTATTTTTTTCTGCTTCTCCTATAAAGCACTCTTTTTATTTCCAAAAGCTTGGCCAAACACCTCAATTTTTGGCCAAAAGTATTTTTGGCCAAAAAAAGCACTTTTAACCCCAAAAAAACTTGGTCAAACAAACTATTAATTTTGTTACATTGATAATATACAAAGTGAGATATTTTGATAAATTACGATTTGAATAAACCAAAATGAATCAGTTATTTTTTATTTTTTATTTATTGATTTCATGTATAAAAAAAAGACGTGTAATTAAAATATTATTTGTCAATTAACAATGTTCTTTTCATTTTTCATTCATTACCAACTATGAACCCCACTGGTTTTTTATATACTACTTCCTATGTTTGTTTATATGGAAATTATTCTTATTAATCCGTGTCAAATAATGATACATTTCTATAATTGAAAATAATTTTACAAAATTTTATTTTTCTATTTTCTCCTTAATGAGAAATTTTTATAATTATACAAATATTATAGTCCCTCAAAGCTTTTATCTTTTATGCTATAAAGACCACAAGCTTCATGTAACGACTCGACCGGTCATTTTGACTTTTATATCCTGGTTCCCCTAATTAAGACTTCTCATATGTGCTTTTACTATTTTATGACTTGCAGCGATGGTTGGTTTGGGTTTGATAGGATTCGGGTTGAAATCGGAACACTTGGTTTCTTAATAGTGGCCTAAGATGGTCAAGTTTGACTTGAGTCAACATTTTGAGTAAACGATCTTAGAACTGGAATTTTCTGATTCTAATAGGTCCGTATAATAATTTTGGACTTGGGCGTGTGTTTGGATCGGGTTTCGGGTGATCCGGGAGCGTTTCGACGCTTAGTGTTGAAAGTTGACGCATTGAAGATTTTCAAGTTCTTTAAATTTAGTTTGAAATAGACTTCGGTGTTATCGAGGTCCGTTTGGGATTATGAGCCCGGTAATAGGTCTGTATGGTGATTTATGACTTGTACGCAAAATTTGATGTCATTCTAAGTTGTCTAAGTAAGATTCGAAGCGTTCGGAGTTGTTGAAAAGTTTGAAGTTCATAAGTTGATTCAATTTAGTTTTGGGGTGCGATTCTTAGTTTCGATGTTATTTTAAGTGTTCCGAGGATTCGAGCATGTCCATATTATGTTTATGGACTTGTTGGTATAATTGAACAGGGTCCCAGGTGGCTCGGGTGAATTTCGGACTACCCTGAGCTAAGTCTGAAATTTTGTGTTGCTGTCTGATTTCCTTCTTCGCGAACGCGGAGGTGGAGCGCGTTCGCGGAGAAGGAATTGGGGGACTGGGCATTTTTCCCTACCCGTCCCCGAAGCTTCAGGACCTGGGGCCTTTGCGTTCCCGTAGAATAAAGGGTATGGGGTGGGTTAACCACCTTTGCTCTTCGCATTTGTGAAGGGCTGATCGTGTTCGCGAAGCTCAGGCTGGGCAAGCCTTCGCTTCGTGTGTCTTCCCCCGCGTTCGCGACGTAGACCTCCTAGGCCTGGGCCAGCTTTGCCTTCGCGATCGCGAGGTCTCTTCCGCGATCGCGAAGAAAGGTCAACTGGGTAGTGTTTTGTTTTAGAACGAGACTTGGGTTTATTTTCTCTTATTTCACTTTGGGTTAGCCAATTTTGGAGCACTTGGAGAGGGATTTTTCACCTATTATTATAAAGTAAGTAATTACTACTTAATGTGAGTTTAATACATGGATTTTAGTTAGATTTTAACATGTAAGTTGTGGAAATTATAGGATTTTTGTTGAAAAGCCTAGATTTTGATAAAATTGGGATTAGACCACGAAAATGATTATGGAATTGAGTGGAAACTATACATTTGTGTTCGTGAGGTTATGGGTAATATTTATTGACAGAAATTTCCAAAATCGGGGCACGTGGGCCCCGAGGTGAATTTTAGGAATCTTCTTATTTGGGTTGGGTAATTACTCTAATAGTGAAATTATTAACTTTTGAGTATATATTGATTAGTTTGTACTACATTTGGCTAGTTTCGGATTTACGTAGCACCAATTTGAGACTTTTGGTGTGAATTGTGGACCGGGAAAAGAACTTGGAAACGAGGTACGTCTCTTGCCTAACCTTGTAAAAGGGAATTATACTCGTATGTGTTATAAATGGTTATCTGCTAATAATAGTGGGTGCTACATGCTCACGATATGACGAGAGTCCGTACGTAGCTAAAATCATGCTTATGTCCGGGTAATTTTAGGACTCTACCATACATTACTTGTATTATTTGCACCCAACTTGTTAGTTTAAATACTTAAATTTATAATTGAAATTGGATAAATGATTTGTAAAGACCGAGCTTCATTACTTTGAGTCTTGGCGGAATACTTCATTGTTAGCGGAACTTATGCCTTCTTTGAGTATTAATCTTATGTGGTAGTCGTAAATCGGAGCTTGTAGAGTATTCTCTATTCATGTGGATCGGGCCGAACGCCTCAGCAGTATAATAGATGCATTTATGGTTCGTGCCGGTCGACCCTTAGCAGTGTACACCTATTCTGGAACGGGCCATACGACCTCGGCATAAATTGTGCGTGATATTGCTCGGAATCCGATTATACTTGATATTTATTCTTGATCTGAGACTAGAAAATTACTTGGTGGTTCTTATGTGTTAAATACTTGGCCTGTGATAGTTGGAGACTTTAAATTAATATTATGTCTAAGAATTATAAATTTATGTTTCTTTATCTCACTATTATTTATATATTTCATGCCTACTTATGGTTTCTATATTTTATTTATTGACCCTTAGTAAGTGTCCTTGTCGTCACAACTTCTTCAAGGCTAGACTAGATACTTACTGGGTGCATGTTGTTTTTGTACTCACGCTACACTTCTGCACTAATTGTGCAGGATCTGAGGTAGGTGCATCTGGCGGCCATTCAGGCGCGTACCCCCACTACCCAGAGACTTAGTGGTGAGCTGCTCCCTATGCTCCGTTCTGCAGCACCCCGAGTCTCTTCCTTATTGTATTTATTTTTTTGTCTATCTTACTCAGACAGTAGTATAGGAGATTTTATATATTCTACTAGTTTGCTCGTACACTTGTGACATCAAATTTTGGAAGATTCTAATAGATATTTCATGATTTTTTATTATTAAATTTACTACTTCACGCTTTCGTTTATTTCATGCTTGACATTATTACGATCACCTATTAATTGTTCCTTTATTAAATAAAATCAATGACTTTAAAAATATTAAAATAAATAATTATATGGATAGTTCACCGTTGGCTTGCCTAGCGGCGATGTTAGGCGTCATTACGGCCTATAATAGAAATTGGGTCGTGATACTTTAAAAGTTTTTTTTAAACTTCATGCCGAATCAAAATATATCGTATAAAATATAAATTGAACCGGTGGAGTATTAGGTTATTCTATTGTAGATAATTGACTCTAACATCCGTCATTTTAGATTTTATATTTGTCGCTTGTCCAATTTTAGGAGCTATTTTACCAACTCTGCATTCCGAAGACTTTAAAAATCAAAATATTTATTTTTAGATTTTATTTTATTTTATAAATCATGGTAAAAAGCATACGACAAGTTTCAACCATTTTAGATCCAACATTAGGTCGCAAAAATAACAACACATTCCCAAAAGATATTCCCTTCAAATTCAGACGAAATACATGTGCCACGCTTTTGAATAGTTCTTGAATAATATTTGTTGAAGTAAAGCAGGGAAGAGGCTAGTGGTTCTCAGGAAATTATTTCTGCAGGGAGGTTAGATGATTAGGCCTTGTTTGTCCAAAAAAAAAAAAATCCTTTTTTTTTCAAAAAACAATTTCGAAAAATGTATTTGTCTACAAAATTTTGCAAGTTTTTGAAATTTTTTCGAAAATGAGTTTTTCAAAAATCAAAAAGTGATTTTGACCACTTTTTAAAAAATTTCAGAAAAACTTTCTTCCCCACTCACAAAAATGCAATATTTTTTCAAGTGAAAAGCATGTTCAAACATAATTTCAAATTCCAAATATCATTTTTCAACTTAACTCCAAATACTTTTTTTTAAAAAAAAAATTATACTTTTTATGTCCAAATGCCTACTTAATTTTCCCTAGAAAATAAATTTTTTTAATTATAAAAAAAATATTTGGTTGAAGTAAAAAAAAAAGAATATTAAATTGAGGTTGAAAAAGAAGATTTGGAAGAGACTTATCAAACATGAAATAATCTATATATATATATATAAAGCTGAGCCTAGCACAGCTGATGTGGCAGGCCTCTAAGGCCAGTATACCTATTTCTCTTTTATCTCCTTTTTTTTGACATTTCTTCTTTTTCTTTTAATTAATTAAAATTAATAATTAATTAATACTCCAGCATGAAAGAAGATGCCTTTTCCCATATCCTGAATAGTTACTTCTCTTTAAGTTCTTATTAATTACTCCCAAACGTAACGTATATCCCCTCTAAAGTTTTTACAAATTTTTTAATCTTTATCAACTCATATTTTCTGTATCCACGAAACAAATATCAGTACCTTTCTCCTTCTTCTTCCTTTCTCTTTAAATTTGCAGGGGCTTTCCTCGTCCTTTTGATGTGGGTTTGGGGTAGTTGAGGCGCAACCATCATAATCACCTTCAGAATTTTATTTTTGTTGTGGGCACGTTTATATTTGCCTTCTTCTATTTCAGCATTAACATCTAAACTTTTTTGCAGTGACGATTAACAACGGCAGAAAGCACTGCCATGAAAAAGGTAAGGAAGTTTTATTCAGCTCTAATTCATTCATTATTTATGCAATTATTATTTGAAAACTAGCAATTCAATGCGATTTGTGTATGTGTTATGCATATGACGGTTTTTTGTCTAGAAAATATACGAAGTCTGATCTGATCTTCATAAAATTATGTCGTATGCTTACTGAACGTGCTCCAACGGCCAGATGATGCTGCCATCTCTTCCTCCTATCACCGCAAAATGCCCTCAGACTGAAGATGGTACCTACATCTACTCTCATGCTCTCTGTCATCTCAACCCGTTCATCAATTGAGCAGTTTTAGGTTAGCAACAATCACTTTCCGGTGTGATTTCTGGGGGATTTTGGGGGTTGCCGAAACTCCAAATAATTGATGTTGCAATGAATAGGTTTAAAGGTTTCATTACTTCTGTCATATATGATCCATCTACAAAGCAGTTATTTTTGTTTTATATCTGTTTTCAATTTGGAATATCACTGGCAACTCACAACTATTCTGCATTAGGAAAAAACTGAGTCTCAATATTGAAGATGACGTGTCATAACACGTGGACTGGTCAAAAGGTCAAAACATAATAAATAGCCAAGAGGCACGGGCGACAACAGATATGGGGAGAAGAAAGCAACATAGGTGTGGACCGTTACTCAAATGACACGAGTCTCGTACCTATTCGAGTCATTTAAAGACCGAAGATCGGAAGAAGTTGAAGATACGAATCTGATGACGTAAAATAGTCTAAATACAACATTAAATATCAAATACGTTAGAAAATTTGAATTAAATAGAAATGATTGTGTAACGTTTCTTCTAATGTCATTTATTGCTCATAATTGCCTTATTAAGACAAAGGCATTACACCTTCTCCTAGAATCAACTATAAAAGGAGAAGGACTCAACATCTGTAGACACACGAAATATTATTGAGATTACACTGAAATACAAAACTACTTATTACTTTATTATTCTCAGAAATATTCTATTATTTTCGTCTCCAGATTATCAGTAACCCAAATTTCTCTTTATTTCTAGCTTTGACCAAAGACTCAGATTTTTTGTTAAACAAATTGGTTCTGTTACCGGAAATTTGATAATTTATTCTTTTTACGTTACATCCTACCTGTTGTTATCATCATGTCAAACAACAACGAAAACATTCATGAAAATCAAGCACGTCAAATGGATGGAGATCAACGTGATGATCTTTCCCCTCAAGGTTCTCCACGTGGATCTCGTGAGGGCACTCCTAATGATCAATCTGAGCATGTTGATGGAAGAGATGAGGTTTTACAGAAAATAATTGATGCACGGGTTGACAAAGCTTTAGAAGCTCTAATCCATCGATTACCTGCTGCACCGTCAACACCAATTGACAACACGTTGGAAAATCCCCGTTCTGGGCTGATTAATTCGGGTAATGGAGCAACCCCCAGTGATTCACAGGAGGGGGAACCAGGTAATTCAACTACTTCTCATTGGCAAAATTTAGTACTAACCTTGCAGAAACAGCTTAAGGAACAAAACGAACGCATAGAGCAAATCCCCGGAGTTCCACCTGTGATTAGAGGAGTGGATATGGACAAATATTCACAATAACCTTGGAAGCCAAGTGTTGTTCCCCTTCCAATTCCTAAAAAGTTCAAAATGCCCGGCATCCCAAAATACGATGGTACAACAGATCCACGTGACCACGTGACTGCATTTACAACAGGTGTGAAAGGCAATGACTTGACCAAACAAGAAATTGAATCAGTACTGGTCAAGAAATTTGGAGAAACACTCACCAAGGGCGCATTAACCTGGTATTCTCTTTTACCTGAAAATTCTATAAATTCTTTTGCTGAGCTTGCAGATTCTTTTATTAAAGCACACTTGGGAGCTCAAAAGGTTGAGAAAAGAATGGAGGATATTTTCAAAATCAAACAAGGGGACTCCGAGTTGCTCAGGGATTTTGTTGATAGATTCCAACGTGAAAGAATGACTTTGCCTCGCGTTCCTAATAATTGGGCTGCAATAGCTTTTGCAAGTAACTTAAATGACAAAAGTTCAGAAGCCACGAGAAGGCTTAAGGAAAGTCTTCGTGAATTTCTTGCAACTACTTGGAATGATGTTTATAACAGGTACAGTACGAAGCTGCGAATCGAGGAAGATACCGTTCCCCAATTTCATCATGAAGAAAGGAGCAGTTCCAAGAGATCAGAGATCAAAAAGAGATCAGGTAAGAATAGGTATGATCCATATATGAGACCTGCAGGGAAAGACTCACGCTCAAAATAGGATAGTCAACGGTATGATCAAAAATCGAGGAACAGGGAATCTGGTTCTTCATCAAGGTTCAGAAATGACCGAAACAGACAAGAGTCACGAGATGATGACAGAAGTTTAAAGGCAAGGTTTGGTGGATATAACTTTAATGTCACTACCTCCGAGCTCGTAGCTGTTTTGAGGAGCATGGGAGATAAGATACGATGGCCAAAAGAGATACGGTCAAATCCAAATAGACACAATCCAGACCATTGGTGCGAATTCCACAATGATCACGAGCATAAAACTTCAGAATGTAGATTCTTACAAAGTGAAGTGGATCATCTATTGAAACAAGAGTATCTCACTGAGTTATTTAGTGAGAAAGGTAAGCAAGCCTATATGAAAAATAGGCAAGAGCCACCAAATCCCCATTCACCCAAAAGAACTGTGAATGTTATAAGTGGGGGAGACGATATTCACGGTGTAACATATACGGCTTCCAACAAGGTTTGTAAAGTAACTATAACACACGGGAAACAGGTACGGCAGGATTTAGAAAATGAAAGTATTTCTTTCGATGATGCAGATACCGAAGGAGTAATGACCCCACATAACGACGCACTGGTAATATCTTTACTTGTACATGATACTAATGTAAAACGAGTTTTGATTGATCCAGGAAGTTCCGTAAATATTATACTATTAAGGGTATTACGTGAAATGCAAGCTGAAGACAAAATGATACCTAAGGCGCATAGCTTGTCCGGGTTCGACAATTCAAGTGTTGTCACACCTCCTTTTTGCGCGCCCGGCCCCGAAGGGTTAAGATGCGCGGGTGGAGTTTTTCCAATTTAAGTGACAATATTCGAAATGGGATTATTTATTTCATTCAGAGTCGCCACTTGGGAAAGGTTTGGCTTTTGGTGTCCCAAGTCACCGGTTTATCTTGAATCCCAAATCGAGGAATTTTTAGACTTTTCCAAATGAAGTCTGCGAACCAGAAATTCTAAGTAAGGAATTCTATTGACCCGAGGGAAGGTGTTAGGCACCCTCGAATCCCGTGGTTCTAGCACGGTCGCTTAAATTGTTATAATGGCTAAATATCTGATTCAAGTACATGTTATGACTATATGTGCTTTTATTAAGTTTAAAACCGCTTTTATCATTATCATTTATTTTTATAGAATTGCAACGTCGTGAAAATGCATCTCGAACCACGTCACAATCAATGCACCCGTAGTTGTTAACACATTTCGACTTCGTTGAGATTTGAATTTGGGTCACATCAATGTGCACCCGAATTTAAGAATATAATTTACTTAAACCGTGCCTGAAGAGTCTAGCGCGTTATTATTTAGTGGAGGACCGTGAGATTCGCTAAACGGCCTAGCCTGAATTCTAAAATATTTATTATGGTTATTTATCGAGGGCCCCGCAATTTGCATTTTTTATTTGGCGAGGCTCGTCTCTTTATTTTAGAAAGGTATCCTACAGTGACGAAATTTCTACTATGTGTGTCTCTAAAAGAAAGATGATACCGAACTTACTTATTTGAACAAATACAGACTGAATCTTTATTATGCTTGCCGAACCTAAGTTTGTTTGATTACCCGATTGAATATTTATGAGGTGAGAGTCACCTCATGCTTTGTCTTCATCGAGTGAACGCGCTTATTAATTTGCTAAGTGAGATTGCAAGCAAACTAACAACATATACTGAGTTATATTTAACGACCTCCAAGTTCTGTTTTTTAACTCTAACCTATTTGAAATTGATAAACGAAATTGGCTGTTTTATTAGGAAAATTACGACTAATTGACCTCCAAACGACTACTAGCTTCCCTCAACATTCATCACATTATTTCGAAACAAGGAATCTATACCGAGACCCGACATCGAACTTATATTGGAGCACATAATCTGACAGGAAAGCTGGCCTTCCTAGCCAAACTCTTAATGCGACCGCATGAGAGTTTGTTTGGGATACATTTATCCCGGACCTAGTACCACAGATTTGTCAATTCAGTGGTCTAGGCAAAATACATACAAGTGCTTACCATGACTCTATGTTATAGAGTCATAACTAAACCAAACAAGTGTTATACTGAACTGAATGTATACTAAATCAAACATGCTGTCTATGTCATACTGTCATTACTGTTGAGCCATGCTATCTAACAGTTCATCTTAAACAGAATGTATGCTAGTTTATACAGAATATTTGCAGTTTGCAGTAAAAATACAGGCCCAACTAACATTCGAACTATCTTTTTACACCAATGCTATAACATAAACTGATGTTCATTTCTTTATTTCTGCTTCAACTTCAAACTTTCAACAATACATGGTTCAAAGGTTGTGTACCTGGGAATATTTGCAATTGAAGAAGAGGGCAATCAGTAGAGTAACAATGAACAAATGCAGCAGCAGTAACAGCACTAACAGTAGCAGCAGGGCAGTATAGCAACAGCAACAAGAAACAGTAGAGTAGCAACCACAACTCACAAAACAATTGGAGTGAGATCAACCCCAACTAAACCAAACTTTCGAGTAGAACAAACAACAAACAAGCAGACTCAGTTGTGAGAAATCAGTGTTGCACAGAACAGGTCCAGATTTAGTGAAGTCAGAAACAAAAGGAAAGGAAGCAACTTCTGGTTTTGTCTGTCTGAGTTATCAGACAAAAATTCTTTTCCAGTTTTCTGTTTCCAAAAAAATTTGAACTCTCAGATATTCCCTCTTAGTATCTCTCCCTATCTCTGTGTGCTCTGTTTGTGTGTCTCTATCAGTGTGTATTCCAGCTCTCTCTTTTAAAGAATTCCTCACAGTCTATCTATTTTTTTCTTTTTCCCCTCTAATCCTCTCTATATCCTCTGATTCTCTATCTTTTTTCAATTCTGTCTCTCCCCCTAATTCTGTATTTCTATCCTTTTATAAGCCTTCATATTACCCCTTTTAACAGCCTGATAGAATCTCACAGTACCCCTCCCATGTGCCCTTTTTTCATTTTTAGATTTCAATTAGTTATTTAAGTATATAACCCCATCAACATTCCCTGGCAGATTTAACTTTTAAAAGGTTTAATACTTCTTTAAACTAAAGCAAAGTATGGGCAGTGGGATGTATCTGACAGCATATGCTGTCAAACCATTTTAAAATTAAAAGCCCTTTTATGCAGGAAAACAGGCTGTGCACAAAACACATGAGGTGCACCAATGCACATGCTGTGCACAAGTGCACATGCCCTCTGATTCAGAATTTAAACACTACTGATCCAATTCAACAGCTATAAGTAAACAAACTGATTCTTAATTGATCCAGGCAAATGTTCATCAGAAGCAAATCGATTTACTTTGTTCAGACAGTTGAAACTAATTGACGACACATGTCGACTCGACTATATTAGCATTAACATACACAATCGTAGCCAAAAATCAGACATTTAAACAGTATCGATACATGGTTCGAATTATACTGACTAAGCAGAAATACACTCGAGGAGTCAACTAGTCAGTCCAAACTTGAAAATCAGCTACTTGCACAACATTTACATACACATTATCAGAACAAATGGAAAGACTCATTCAAACAAACAGAAGTTCAAGCAAAGTGGACAAACAGAAGTTGGTAAAATTAAAACAAATATGAACAGACTTTTAAAAACAAATCACACGGACTAAAACAAAAATAAAGAAAAGAAAACAAGACTTACCTCATATCTTTGAAAAATCAAAACCTTGACTCGGATTTGGACAAACCTTTCTTAAGGCTGAATGGACTTTAGTCGAAGTGTTTCTCAGATGAGAAACACTTTGATTAAAGTCCATTAGACCTTAATCTCTTCGGTTGAACCGGTATGAACCAGTGACGAAGAACTACAAAATTTCCCAAAACTCAGATCCGGGATTCATGCTTCCCTGGTCAGATTCGGACCAAACCAAGTATGGTTTGGTCACGAGGAGGGTCTGGGGAGTGTCTAGTGTGAAGCTGGGGTTGGCTGGTGTAGATCGAGTTTTGACTCGAATCTTCAAATGAAGATTCGAGGACCTGGAGGGTGATTCGAACCAAACGGTTAACAGGTCTATGTTCAGGGTGGTGAGGGGGTTCTATGGTGTTCAGGGGAAGGTCACCGGCGTTCATGCCACCGGTTTTCATGGTGGGGGATACAGGGGCGGCTCTAGGGTTTGATGAGGATGAGGTTGAAGACGGAGGCTGGGGTGTCGGATGGGGGGGCAGGGTAAGGATCTAGGCTTATATAGTTAGTGGGTGGGTTGATCTCAACCGTTAGATCAATCTAGATCTACGGTTTGGATCTGATGGTCTTAAGTGAAACGGTGTCGTTTCAAGTGTTGAGGGTTTGGGTTCAGTCCGGGTGTAAACGGGTCGGGGCCATTGGTGGGTTATGGAAATGTGATCTTGGCCGTTGATCAATCCGAGATCAACGGCCCAGATCACACTGGACTAAAACGTCGTCGTTTGGACGTCCTGGTCATCAGGTGGCCTGGACCGGGCAGGCCTGGGTCTTGGGCTGTTTGTTTGGGCCAATTTTGTTAAAATTGGCCCAAGTCCGGAAGGGAGGGGTCCTTTCTTTATTTTTTTTATTTATTTCTTATTTATTTTAAAATAAAACTAAGCCAAAAAGTCAAATTAAAATTAAATACACACTCAATACAATTATTTGCACACACACTAAAATATTTCAAAACAGGTAAAGTCAAACAAAATAAAATCACGGACGAAGATGCCTATTCATGATTTTCTATTTAACGACCGGATTACGGTTCGAATTATGCAGACACATATATTTTTTGAATTTTGTTTTAATAAAGTAAATAAATAAAAATGGGCCGAAGTCACAAATAAATCAACAAGGTTCCGCACAGAAATCCAAAAATTGTACAGCAGGGCCAATTATTATTTTTTATTTCTTTTTGGAGCGATTGTCGTGCGAAACAAAAATCACGTGCTCACAGCTGCCCCTCTTTGTTCGGAAACACGAAGAGTTTTCGTGCAAAGATAAAGTGAGCGTGTATGAGCGATTTTTGCCTATGGACCACTCCGTATGAAGCATGTTTTTTTGAAAGATCTGACCGAATCCTGCTTCAAAGATTTCCTACATATCCTGGGCTAAACAGGAATCAGGTCGATGTAGTTCGGGAAAATTCTGGTAGCTGGGACTACCATGAGACTGCAATGTTTGCTGCTACTGCTGCTGCTGTTGTCACTGCTACGTCACTGACCGCCTTATTACAACTAAACGAAAATTGGAAACTGAACTAACTACTTATATGCACGTCAACTGCTAGTTACAAGATTCCTATCTATGATTCTTTTACGACTTGATCTTGGGTCTTAGCTGATTCTGCTTGTAGACTCCGATCTGAATCTTGATGCTTGCGAGTTGCGGCGACTTGTTTAACCTCTGGGATACTGAGTGAGACGCAATTGGCAGGGTTTAGGACCTTAGTCAAATGTTGGAGTCGATCTGCTCTCCATTCACTCTGATATCTCGGGATGTCTTCTTTTGTCTTTTTTCTTCTTTGATTCTGAGTCGAGACTCATCTCGTGGGTCATTTCGATCCGTGTGGCTCGAGGTTAGACCTGCGGGAAAAAACAAACAAACGAACGAAATTTTCTGCCCCAGTTTCACTAGGAAAATTTCGTTAATTATTCACCAGGAAGTTCATAAAATTGATGAAAGAGGATATGCATGCTCAGTTCAGGGTTGGAGCCCTAATACCGACTAGCTGGGGAAAGGTTCAGTTCAGGGTTTAAAACCCTAATGCCGAACAAAGGAAGAATTCAGTTTAGGGTTTTAAAACCCTAATGCTGATTAAAGGAAAAGTTCAGTTTAGGGTTTAAAACCCTAATGCCGATTGCATGAAAAAGCTCAGTTTAGAGTTTAAAACTCTAATGCCGGCTGAAAGGAAAAAGTTCAGTTTAGGGTTTAAAAACCTAATGCTGACTAAAAGGAAAATTCAGTTTAGGGTTTAAAACCCTAATGCTGATTGCATGAAAAAGCTCAGTTTAGAGTTTAAAACTCTAATGCCGGCTGAAAGGAAAAAGTTCAGTTTAGGGTTTAAAACCCTAATGCTGACTAAAAGGAAAATTCAGTTTAGGGTTTAAAACCCTAATGCTGATTGCATGGAAAGCTCAGTTTAGAGTTTAAAACTCTAATGCTGGCTGAAAGGAAAAGTTCAGTTTAGGGTTTTAAAACCCTAATGCTGACTAAAAGGAAAATTCAGTTTAGGGTTTAAAACCCTAATGCTGATTGCATGAAAAAGCTCAGTTTAGGGTTTAAAACCCTAATGCTGGGTGAAAGGAAAAAGTTCAGTTTAGGGTTTAAAACCCTAATGCTGACTAAAAGGAAAATTCAGTTTAGGGTTTAAAACCCTAATGCTGATTGCATGAAAAAGCTCAGTTTAGGGTTTAAAACCCTAATGCTGGCTGAAAGGAAAATTCAGTTTAGGGTTTAAAACCCTAATGCTGATTAAAAGGAAAATTCAGTTTAGGGTTTAAAACCCTAATGCTGATTGCATGGAAAAGCTCAGTTTAGAGTTTAAAACTCTAATGCTGGCTGGAAGGAAAAAGTTCAGTTTAGGGTTTAAAACCCTAATGCTGACTAAAAGGAAAATTCAGTTTAGGGTTTAAAACCCTAATGCTGATTGCATGGAAAAGCTCAGTTTAGAGTTTAAAACTCTAATGCTGGCTGAAAGGAAAAAGTTCAGTTTAGGGTTTAAAACCCTAATGCTGACTAAAAGGAAAATTCAGTTTAGGGTTTAAAACCCTAATGCTGATTGCATGAAAAAGCTCAGTTTAGGGTTTAAAACCCTAATGCTGGCTGAAAGGAAAATTCAGTTTAGGGTTTAAAACCCTAATGCTGATTAAAAGGAAAATTCAGTTTAGGGTTTAAAACCCTAATGCTGATTGCATGGAAAAACTCAGTTTAGAGTTTAAAACTCTAATGCTGGCTGGAAGGAAAAAGTTCAGTTTAGGGTTTAAAACCCTAATGCTGACTAAAAGGAAAATTCAGTTTAGGGTTTAAAACCCTAATGCCGATTGGCTGGGGATAAAGCTCGAGAATTCTACACGATCTATTTTTGAGTTTTCTTGTTTTAATAGAAGATAAAAGGGAGTTTTGCGGGAACTTACCTTTTGAGTGAATTCCTTATTGCCCAAGTACTTCCTGTACCCGTGAACCTTCTTCTTTGGGCGACACCTGCTTCTTGCACGGTTGTCTTGGATTAGACCTGTTTCAACCTTCCAAACAAAGAATCATTTGTTAGTTCGGGAATGACGGCCGGTTTGGTGACCTTGATCGTTCCCAGTTGCTTTCTCGCGTCTTTGTTTCTGTTGTGAAATTCCGCCATTGATTTGATTCGAATGGCGAGACCCTTCTAGACTGTTCAGGCTTGTATTTCCAGATTCTGTGATGATTTGCCTCATAAGGCCTCTTTTTTTTTCTTTTTGTCCCATTTTGATTGAAGGTTCTCAACGGGGATTTTATTGGAGGTGTTCTATGGGAATTTGTACAAAAGGAAGCTCTGTGGGGGAATATTTACAAAGTGGATTCTTTGTGCGGATTCTGTACAATGGGGTACGCTGGGTTTTTTGTTTCAAAACGAGTTTCCCAGTGTTTGTTGGGGTAAGCTTGTTGGGGAATATTTACAACAGGACTCGCTGGGGGGTGTGCTAAGAGAATTCCAACGGTTTTTTTTTATACATATTGGGGGGACTCTGCGGGAGATTTTTTTTTAAAAGGAGAGATTCTGTGGGGATTTGTACAGAGGGAGACTCTGTGGGGATTTGTCCGAAGGTGGACTTGCTGGGGAAGATTTCGAGATTTCTCCCTTTCCTCTCTACTTTGAAACACCATCAAACGTCATGATTCATCATGCTTGGGTAATCATACCAACGAGATGAGGCGCTTTCCTTTATGAGACGGGATTCTGTGCGAACAAACCTGCCACCTGCCATTTCCGGTGTGTCCTGGACTTGGGATTAAAACACAAAAGGGATTGAAGGAAACAAAGAAAGGAGAAAACAAATCAGAAAACAGAGTGTCCTTTTCAGGACGAGAAAGACTCATCTGAGGAAGATAATGCTGGCTTTAAATGACATGACATGCTCTTTGGACTGGACGTCTGACCTTCTAAGAGCTTGCGTTTTCCTGAACCAGAACGGATCTTCGTGATTCCAAACCGATGGCACTCTGCCGAAACTTTCTTGGGATGGCGTCATTCTTTTCGGCCAGCAGCGCCCTTTGCGGGTTTTCGCTGGCTGACCTCTCTCATTTCTCTTCCTGTCATCGCTTGATAGCACTCTTTGCGAGTTTTTACTAAACAAGCTCTCTCATTTTGGTTTCTCTACTCCCGTCGCCTCGTGGTGCCCGAAGGTTTTCACCGCCGGGACTCTCTCATTTTATCTCTCTCAATTCAGAGTGTGATGGTCTTCGTTTGTGACGCTTATTGATTCCCCACCATATTTGGTAATTGATTTGAAGGCTTGTGCTTGGTAAAGAGAGGTAGTGATACTAACTTCTCAACTGCTCGACGTGCCCCGGTTTTCAATTTCAGGGTGAATGGGATTTTATTGTTGGTGTGACTGAACCTCAGGGAGAGGCTGCCTACGTATCCTTTCGGAATCAAGTCAAACGTAGTTCAGGCCTCAATCAAATTTGTTTTGTTTTTTTTTGTTTTTCTCTTTTTTTTTTGTTTTTTTTGTTTTGTAAGCGGCTCAAAAGTTGGTAGAGAGAATTGGGTAGTGTTTGGGGAGTAGTGGGGAATAAACACCTTCGCCATTTTCAATGTGTCAGGACCACTGGAGTATGATTTAGACGTAATACCTCTTGACTGCATCTGTATTTACTGCTATGTCGGGGTCATTTCCTTCGATATCACCTAAATACAATGCTCCTCTTGGCAATATTTTCCTTACGATGTATGGGCCTTTCCAATTTGGGGCAAACTTTCCTTTTGCTTCTTCATGATGCGGCAGAATACGCCTCAGTACCAATTGTCCTACTTCGAAATTCCGGGGTCGGACTTTCTTGTTGTAAGCACGGGCCATCCTTCGTTGGTATAACTGTCCGTGACAAACTGCAGCCATCCGCTTTTTATCAATCAACGTCAATTGCTCTAACCGAGTCTTAACCCACTCGCTGTCCTCGATTTCTGCTTCGATAATGATTCGAAGTGAAGGAATCTCTACCTCTGCCGGTATTACGGCCTCGGTCCCATAAACTAAAAGATAAGGAGTTGCTCCTACTGACGTGCGTACCGTAGTGCGGTATCCCAATAATGCAAAAGGTAACTGCTCATGCCACTGTCGGGAACTTTGGATCGTTTTCCTCAGAATCTTCTTGATGTTTTTGTTTGCCGCTTCCACGGCACCATTGGCTTTTGGCCGATAAGGAGTGGAATTCCTGTGTGTTATCTTTAATTGCTCGCACACATCTCCCATCAAGTGACTGTTCAAGTTTGCTGCGTTATCTATAATGATAGTCGCAGGAATACCGAAACGACAGATAAGATTTGAGTGTACAAAATCCACCACAGCTTTCTTGGTGACCGACTTGAGAGTGACAGCTTCTACCCATTTTGTGAAGTAATCGATGGCTACCAGTATAAACCTGTGTCCATTCGAAGCCTTTGGTTCAATCGGTCCAATGACGTCCATGCCCCAAGCGACAAATGGCCAAGGAGCGGACATGGGATGCAGTTCCGTGGGAGGTGCATGAATCAAATCACCGTGCACCTGACACTGATGACACTTCCGGACAAAGCTAAAGCAATCCTTTTCCATGGTCATCCAATAATAACCTGCTCGGAGGATTTTCTTCGCTAAGACATATCCGTTCATGTGAGGTCCGCACACACCTGCGTGTACTTCGTGCATGATCTTTCTCGATTCCTCGATATCGACACATATTAGGAGATTGAGGTCCGGGGTCCTCTTATATAACAATTCACCGCTTAGAAAGAAACCACTTGCATGTCGCCTAATGGTCCTCTTCTGATCTCCAGTAGCATGCTCTGGGTATTCTTGCGTTTTTAGGAATTTCCTGATGTCATGGTACCAAGGCTGCGTACTTGATCCTGCCTCGATTACACTGCAGTAACCGTGTCTTTCCTTGATTTGGATTTCCAAAGGATCGACGTGGGCGTTGCCCGGGTAGGGCAGCATTGAAGCCAAAGTAGCAAGCGCATCTGCCAGTTCATTGTGACACCTCGGAATGTACCTGAATTCTATTGATGTAAAGCGCTTGCTGAGGTCCTCCACATGTTGTCGGTACGGGATAAGTTTGACATCCCGAGTTTCCCATTCGCCTTGAGCCTGCCGGATGATCAGGTCAGAATCTCCCATAATCAGCAAGTCTTCGACATCCTGATCGATTGGCATATGCATGCCCATAATGCAGGCTTCATACTCGGCTGTATTGTTTGTGCAAAAGAAACGCAGTCTAGCTGTGGCGGGATAATGCTGAACGGAAGGCGAGATCAAAATTGCCCCAATCCCTACACCCTTGGCGTTCACGGCTCCGTCAAAGAACATCTTCCAAACATGAGCTTCCTCCGAGATCACTTCTACGGTGTTTACCTCTTCATCTGGAAAGTAGGTATCCAATGGCTGGTATTCCTCATCGACCGGATTTTCGGCCAAATGATCTGCTAATGCCTGGGCTTTCATTGCCGTGCGAGTGACATAAACTATGTCGAATTCCGTGAGCAAAATTTGCCATTTAGCCAGTCTCCCAGTAGGCATTGGTTTCTGAAATATATATTTCAAAGGATCCAACCTGCTTATGAGGAATGTAGTGTGGGCTTGGAGATAATGTCTCAGCTTTTGAGCAACCCATGTGAGAGCGCAGCATGTCCTTTCCAGCAGAGTGTATTTGGCCTCGTAGCCGGTGAATTTCTTGCTCAAGTAGTAAATTGCTTGCTCCTTCTTTCCGGTTACGTCATGTTGCCTGAGGACGCAGCCGAAAGAATTCTCCAAGACTGTCAGATACAAGAAAAGTGGCCTCCCTGGTTCTGGAGGGACCAAGACTGGGGGATTCGAAAGGTACTCTTTGACTTTATCAAAGGCTTCTTGACACTCAGGTGTCCATTTGATCGCCGCATCTTTCCTTAATAGCTTGAATATGGGCTCACACGTGCTTGTCAGCTGGGCAATAAACCGACTGATGTAGTTCAACCTGCCCAAAAGACTCATCACGTCTTTCTTTGTTCTTGGGGGAGGCAGATCTCTGATGGATTTTATCTTAGTTGGATCTAGCTCGATACCTCTCCTGCTTACGATGAAGCCCAAAAGTTTGCCCGACGGAACTCCGAAAGCACATTTGGCTGGGTTTAGCTTCAAGTCATACTTCCTTAGCCTCTCGAAGAATTTCCTCAAGTCTTGGATGTGATTATCCTGCGTTCTAGACTTGACTATCACGTCATCCACGTACACCTCTATTTCCTGATGCATCATGTCATGGAAAATGGCAGTCATGGCCCTCATGTAAGTAGCCCCAGCATTCTTCAGACCAAATGGCATGACCCGATAACAGTAGGTGCCCCAAGGCGTGGTGAAAGCAGTCTTCTCGGCGTCCTCTTCATCCATCAGTACCTGATGATACCCAGCATAACTATCTACAAAAGACTGTATCTCGTGTTTGGCACAATTATCGACGAGGATGTGGATGTTGGGCAGCGGGAAATTATCTTTAGGACTTGCTCTGTTCAGATCTCGGTAATCTACACATACCCGAGTTTTCCCGTCCTTTTTTGGTACTGGAACCACATTCGCCAACCATGTTGTGTATTGGACTACCCGGATCACTCCTGTTTTCAGTTGCTTGGTGATCTCCTCTTTAATCTTGTCACTGACCTCCGTTTTGAACTTTCGTTGCTTTTGTTGAATTGGAGGACAATCAGGATGAATCGGCAATTTATGAACCACTAGATCAACACCTAGTCCCGGCATGTCATCATATGACCACGCAAACACGTCTTTGAATTCAAAAAGAAGTTGAATTATCGCCTCTCGCGTTTTCTTGTCCGTGTGAATGCTTATCTTGGTCTCCCGGATTTCTTCCGGGGTTCCTAAATTTACCGGTTCAGTGTCATTCAGATTTGGCTTAGGTTTATTCTCGAAATATTCCAACTCTCGGTTTATCTCCCTAAAAGCCTCTTCCGCATCATATTCTGGTTCTGGGTTCATTAATTCGCAGTTAAATAACTCATTGTGATCCGGGCATGAAGTCCGCAAGCATGACATATTTAAAGTCGCATTATTAGGACTGAAATGGAAAATAAAAGGAAAAAAATGATAAAAATCAGAACAAAAGAAAGAATAGGAAAGCAAATGATGATTTTTTTTTATATTTTCTTTGGAAAGTTGGAAGACAACAATGGTTACAACTAGGAATTCAAAGCAACAATAGAAAAGAAGAAAATGTTCAAGTTATGTCCTGGAGATAACTTGTGACACAGGAAAGGTGGCGGGACAGGTCTACCCGGACTTCCGTCTAGTCGGGAATGGCGTGGCCTCCCAGTTTTGAAGTTGGGCGCTCAGCCCCATGTATAGCATCTCAGCAGTGCTTGTGCCTTCACCTGGTTGAACCATGTGGATTTCGTAGAGCATTTCCCTCATTGCCCCACATATCTCCTCGATTTCCTCAGCTGTGAAGACCTCATCATCTCCTTCTTCGATGTACCTTGGCCTGACGAAAGTTGCATATAAATCCGGCAGCGGTCGAGGTAACTTCCAACCCTCATTTCTTCTCTTCTTTGCCCATTCTTCGTCTGCTGGAGTAGGTTTAAAACCTAGTCCAAAAGGTTTCTTGATGACTGGCAAAGTAACGGGTTCTGTTATTCCCTGAAGGGTTCGTCCAAGTCCCTTCCCGGGCCTAGATCCGTGTCGGATCATCTCTTTGGCCACCATAACCGAAGCGTTAGACAAGAAAGACTGGGGGCAGGGTATTCCCTCTTGGTGCTGCTCTGCCAGTACAATCTCGAAAGCTTGATAGACCGTATGTTCGCTTCCTTCTCTCGGTTCAAGGTACGGGATGGATGGGTCCCGATAAATGGCATGCTCATCTTCCCCATGGACCACGATCTCTCGGTCTTCGTACTCGAACTTCACCATCTGGTGAAGAGTGGAAGGCACGGCTCCTGCCGCATGGATCCAAGGCCTGCCAAGGAGGAAATTGTAGGATGTGTCCATGTCGATTACCTGGAAGGTTACTCGGAATTCGACCGGTCCTATGACCAACAACAGGTCTATTTCCCCCATGGTATCTCTCTTGATGCCGTCGAAAGCTCTTACGCAGACATTGTTGGGTCGGATTCTTCTGGTCCCAATTTCCATTCTTTGTAGCGTGGAGAGCGGGCAAATGTCAACGCCTGAGCCTCCATCCAACATTACCCGCTTGACATAATAGTCTTCGCACTTAACTGTTAGATGCAAAGCCTTGTTGTGTGCTGCTCCTTCCGGGGGTAAATCATTCTTGCTGAAAGAGATTTGGTTGACGGCGAAGAATCTTTCTGTCATCCGCTCTAGTTGCTCCACCGAGGTTTCAACTGGTACATATGCTTCATTCAGGGTTTTCAGCAGGATCTTTTGATGCTCGGTTGACCTCATTAATAATGACAGCATGGATACTTGCTCGGGGTACTTGCGCAGCTGATCTATCACTTCGTAATCCGGCATTTTCATTTGTTGGAAGAACATTTCCGCTTCCTCAACACTCACGGGCTTCTTTGGCGGGAAGCGCCTTTGTGTGGCGTTGTTCAGTTCTTGGGTATTTGAGTACCCTCCAACGAAAGTATTTTCTGGAAGTTCTCCCATGACCTCTTTACCTTTGTACATCACCAAAGTCTTTTGATAATTCCACGGCACTGTGGACGGGTTGGTCATTGGCTTTTGTGGCACGCGTCCGATAACCACTGGCTCATTCAGCCGAGGTGGTTGAATCGTCCCCCGGACCACATAGGCCCCTTTTGGCACGTACATAGGTTTTGTCTTTTTGATCCCGGATTTCTGCGTCTTCTCAGCTTGACCTCGTGGTATGTAAAGAACTCCCCCTTTTGCTGGTACCACTTTCTTCTCTACCTTCTTCTCAAGCACTGTCTTTATAGCTTTGGCCTCTTCCCCCTTTTCTAGTTTCTGGTCCATTTCGGGCCTCTTCCCTGTGTCGACAATGGCAATTATGGCTTTCAGAGCAGGGTCGAATTCTTTGTCTTCACAAATCATTCCGATCAGCGGCCCGTTATTGTGAGCGGGTAGTGGATTGTTAGTTACATTCGGGATCTCCTCGTCCCTTAGCACTATCTTCCCTTGCTCTATCAGATTTTCGACCACTCTTTTCAATGACCAGCAGTCGTTTGTATCATGTCCCTCAGCCCCTGAATGATAGGCGCATCTGACTCCGGCTTTGTAAGAAGGCGATGTTGGGTTTTGCCTTGTTTGGGGAATTGGTTGCAAGAAACCCAATTGGACTAGCTTAGGGAACAAAGTAGAGTATTGTTCACCGATGGGCGTGAAAGTCCGCCGTTGAGGTGGCTCCTGGGGGCGGTAGTTATTCTGCGGGGGTTGCGGGTTATAGCGGTTGCGGTAAGGAGGCTGATTTCTGGGAAGTGGAGCTGGGCCTCGGTTGGCTTGTTGCGGTGGATGGTTATAAGGTTGGGCATTCATGACCATATAAGGTTGATGAGCATATGCCAAATTTGAGTGGGGGTAGTAATGTTGTGGGGCTCTTTCCGGAAAATGGGGCCTAGGATGACGATACTCCCTTGCTTCAGAGGCTGCCATAGTCGTTTCTTCCTTCTTCTTCCCCCTTGTCGTTCCTCCAGACCCGCTTTGGACGGCCTGAGAGGTTGCCCTTATGGCTGCTTGACTCAAAATCCTTCCCGTTTTCAACCCATTTTCCACCATCTCTCCAATCTTGATCGCTTCCGCGAATGGCTTACCCATGGCCGACATCATGTTTTGGAAATAGTCAGACTCTTGAGCCTGGAGAAAGGTAGTGACCATTTCCACTTCATCCATGGGAGGCTTCACTCTCGACGCCTGTTCACGCCACTTAATAGCGTACTCTCTAAAGCTTTCCGAAGGCTTCTTCTTCAAATTCGACAGAGAGTTTCGGTCTGGCGCAATGTCGATGTTATATTGGAATTGTTTTACAAAATCTCTGGCGAGATCATCCCATATATGCCATCGGGACATTTCCTGATCCATATACCATTCCGAAGCTATCCCTACTAGACTTTCCCCAAAGTATGCCATTAGCAGTTCTTCTTTTCCGCCGGCTCCCCGCAATTGGTTGCAGTATTTCTTAAGATGTGCAATGGGGTCACCGTTCCCATCGTATTTCTCAAACTTTGGGGTCTTGAAACCCGTCGGCAGGTGCACGTAAGGAAACATGCACATGTCAGCGTAAGAGACGCTCTTTTGTCCGCTCCATCCTTGCATATTCTTCAAACTTTGTTCAAGGCTTTTCATTCTCTTGGCGATCTCATTTTGTTCTGCAAATCTGGGGTTCTGATCCTGCCCGGGTGCAAGCTCGCACTGAGGCGGTAGAGGATTAGTATTGGTAGTGAACCTAGTTGGTTCCATTGAGAACGATGGGGATTGGAATGTAAAAGATGATGAGTCAAAGCTTGGCTTGTATGTGGTAGGTTGTGCCGTAACCGGGCAAGGCGTTGCAGTAAAGATGTTCATGCTTGCATCAGTGGCCGACATTCGGGGATGAGGTTCAGAAGGCGATCCAGCGGAGAAGGCTGAGGTGGCTGGGTACCCGAATGGGGTAGCAGGATAATTTATGGGGACATTAGAAGTCCCACTTGACCTGGAGAATAATTCAGGGAATCCGGGGACGACACTTGGCGGCTCTTTCCCATTGTTCCAGTCGTCCAGCATTTCCAACATGCGGAGCCGTAGGATTCTATTTTCCTCCGCAGTTGCTGATTCAGGTGTGAGGACGGCTGAGATCGAGCTTTCCTCGGAAACAGGGATCGTTTGCCATGGAATTTCTGAAGACATTTCCACACTTCCTTTTGACCTGGTGAAGTAAGTGTGAGTACTACTTCTGGCCCTAACAACAGGTAGTTGAACACTTCTCCTTGACCTCGTGAAATATGAGTGTGAGGCCAGACTTTCACCAAACCAACCGTCCTTTCAAAATCCTGGAAAAATGCTCAATGACAAACGCACGGTTAATTTGTAGCAAATAACAGATAGTTAATCTCACGTTGGGCATGATGCACCTATATAGTTAAGTGGATTACTATATGTTTGCTATGAGAGCATGCGTCATTCCGGCGTTTTTGTTATTTTTTTTCTCTTTCTTTTCTTTTCTTTTTCTCTTTCATTTTTCTTTTATTTATTTTATTTATTTTGCAGTAAAAGAAATGCGACCGGATCCGATGAGGATTGCCTACGTATCACGATGCCTACGTGAATCAGATCATTACGTAGTTCGAAAAACACAAATGGGCGTAAAAGAAGCAACCTTTTTATTGTTGAAGTGGTCTATTACAAACTACATTTTGCGAAAGAAAAAGCAAACTTCGAAAATAAACCTAGACTCAACATAGACTAAAATCACCCTGATGGAAAACAGGCAAAAAATGCTAAGATACAGATTCGACTTATGAGTGCATTATGGTTTTGAAAATTGGTGTCCGCGGGGCATCGTTCGGCCTCGCCGCGGTCCTAGGCGTGAGATCCCTCTCAAGTTGCTCCAGCTCGTGCATAGTCTGCTTGACATAACCCATTACTGCCGAGAGGACGGTAACGCTGGACATGTTCTCACATCGTAGGCATCGTCTGGTGATGGCATGGGCAATGGCCTTGATCCTATCTCTGGTTTGCTTCTTCTCTACGAGCAGGTGTTTTATCTGATCGCTGCATATCTTGAAGACTTGAGCATCTTGTACATGCTGATGCTTCAGTCGCCGTACTTCCAACTTCATCTGGGCTATTGAGTCGTACCAGTATCTGCTCTCAATTTGGAAATCCTTGGCCTGATTAGCTGCTTTGATCTCAAGTGCAGCCATCTCTCTCTTTATCTTAGCAACAGTCTTCTCATGGTCGCCTTCCAATTGATTCAGGTACCTGCGATGCTTATCTGCTCTTGTATCCCACTGTGTCCTGAGCTCTGCTATGATGTTTTCAGATTTCTCCAAACCATCTCGCCATTCCCTGATTTCACCTTTTAGCCCTTTTATCAGCTGCTCGTCCGATCGACGCCTTGGTTGTCTATCTGCATCCAATCTTATTTGTTTGATCTGGGCTCTGAGCATTTCATTTTCTTGAATTAACCTGTTCCGCTCCCCCAGATCGGTGGCAATTTGCACGTTGTGCTCGTATCTCATGCCTTCTACTTGTTGCTTTAATCTGCTGATTTCGGCACAATAACCTTTTTCCTTTGCTAACCAATCCCAATGACTTTGCGATGACTCGGTGAAATCCCGGATGTGGGGTCTCTTAGCTGGCCTTTCATGCTCGAGTTCCCTCCTATACCATGCAAGGTAACCTGGCGCCGTTTCTCCTTTGGCTCGATCCCGCACGCAAGTATCTGATTTCAGATATTGGCCCTCATTCCAGATTTGGCGAATCTTTGCTTCTGGGAACTGTCCGTTAGGACTTATCTCGACTGCTTGAGTGCTAAGATCTTCCTCATGAGGTACTGTCTGGCATCTTCCGAACTGTCTCAAAACTCGGTCGGGTGCGTAAGGTTGAATGCTCTTAAGCCCCATCAGCAAGAAATGAGTTTTAGCCGCCGACATATATAAGATCTCATCAACAGGCAACCATCCCAACGTCCATTGTATTTTGCTGGCAGTAAGAGCTTGAAAGAACGAGGTCCATGCCAGGACTCCTTTGGGCAAAATGATCCCTTTGGTTCTCGTGTAAGATTCTTCTATGCGGGTCTTTTCCGGGGAACCATGGCTCAAAATCTCGGAATGATGGCAGAGGTGCTCGGTCATCCATAGCTGTAGGAGCAAGTTACAACCTTTGAAGAAATTTCCCCCGGCTTTACAAACTGTAAGAGCTCGAAAGATGTCGGATACCACCATAGGCGCGAGAGTACTGTCACTTTGCGTGAGTAAAGTGCTGACGACCCCAGATATCTTCAAATCAATGTTTCCATCTTTCCTTGGAAATACCAGAAGGCCCAGGAACATCATCATGAATGCTACCCGTCTGTGCTCGTCCCACTTCTGACGAACTCCTTTGCTGCACAGTTTGTTGATTGGATTATTGAATCCCCCCTCATGACCGTACCTATCATATATGAAGCATGGAGTACAGAATCCGGCTGCTAGATCCGGGTTGTGGACTGTTCTAGGTATTTTCAATGAGTCTAGGAATCGATGTACCGTGACAACTCTCGGGGCGACCAAGTATTTTTCCCTCAATGGAAGTTCAGTATTCCCGATGTATCCGGCCATTTCTTCCAAAGTCGGGGTGAGCTCAAAATCAGAGAAATGGAAAACATTGTGCGCCGGGTCCCAATAGGTAATCAAAGCTCTTATGATATCTCCCCGGGGCTGGACTTCCAACAGACCCACAAGACCTTTCAGATATTTCTTAACCTCATTTTTTCCTTCAACACCTAGATCATTCCACCATAGCCGTAACTTGACAGGGATTTTGGTCATTATTGAAAAATGTTCATTTTGCATCGTGCTCATCCTGCACATTTATTAAGGTGATTTTAACAAAACGACTGACTCAAAATATTTTACAGAGGGGACCAAGTTTTGAACACGGCCTTTAAGCACTTCGGGGACGAAGATTTTAAGGCTGTGTGGGTCTACTGGACTAAACCTTAAAAATGACCCAAAGGTGGCTGTTTATGCAAAGTTAGCCTTCCGGCGTCCCTTTCGGGAACATTCGGCTATTTATGACAAAACAGCATCACCTGACTTATTTATGACTCTTTAAAAGTTGAAACGTATTTTTTTTTTTTGATTTTGGCTATTTTAGCAAAATGGGGGTTGAACCCGACGAGGGTTGCCTACGTATCTCACATCCGGTGAGAATCAAACCGGCGTAGTTCGGGCGTATCGTGAATAGAAAAAATCAACTAAACCTAGAAATCAAGAATAAGTATTTTTATTATTTTTTGAAAAAAGATAAAGCTTAAAGAAAAAAATTATTTTTTTTTGGCAATATTTGGACTATTAGTCTGAATTAAAAAAAAAGGTACTGCAAAGAAACAACACATTATGAATTTTCCGTTTTTTTTTTCTTTTTTTTTTACTTTTTTTTTTACTTTTAAAATAAATACCTTTTTTTTTTTTTGATTTTGAAAGTGATAAAAGAAAATTTTTATATATTTTTTTTAATAACTCTCAATAAACAAGACAGTTTTTTTTTAGAAAAATTCCGACGAGGTTTTGACACTACTTGGACATTGGTTTTATTTTCCAAAAATAAGTAATTATCTCCCCTACGCTGCTATTTTCCCCCTTTTTTTTAGGAACCGGTCGACATGCGGAACCGAAGCAAATAAATGCACAACACAGATAGGAATGCAGCATGATGGTCTTTTCCATTTCAGGTTGCCTGTCCTAGACGGACCCAACCCCTGTGTTGAGTCCCCTAAGTCAAATGCAGCATGATGCAAATAAGCGTTCCTACTAGGGATCCGGCATGAAGTCGAGTTATTCTAGGTTCGTAACCTGGGCATTTGTTCTAGACTGTGTACCCGAGCGGACAACTCGAGTCGAGGAGGGGGCTACGTACCGGGGACCCGCGAGATCGTCCGGCTTTGTAACTTGTCCGACCTCTTTCTTATTTAAGGTATTGACACTAACAGAATAGGGAGTCTCGACCAGCGAGCTTCTCCCCGGAGGTAAGAAAAGAAAGGTTTCGGCACAGTTTATATACAGTTCAGATAATATCAAAGCGGTAAAAACAACATTTAGCACGTTTATGCACAACATGTAATAAAGATCAGATAATAAAGCCAAATATAACAACTATTCTAAGCTCGAATTCTTGGACCCTGAACCAGTGGTTCTGGGTCTCAATCCCCAGCAGAGTCGCCAGAGCTGTCACACCTCCTTTTTGCGCGCCCGGCCCCGAAGGGTTAAGATGTGCTGGTGGAGTTTTACCAATTTAAGTGACAATATTCGAAATGGGATTATTTATTTCATTCAGAGTCGCCACTTGGGAAAGGTTTGGCTTTTGGTGTCCCAAGTCACCGGTTTATCTTGAATCCCAAATCGAGGAATTTTTAGACTTTTCCAAATGAAGTCTGCGAACCAGAAATTCTAAGTAAGGAATTCTGTTGACCCGAGGGAAGGTGTTAGGCACCCTCGAATCCCGTGGTTCTAGCACGGTCGCTTAAATTGTTATAATGGCTAAATATCTGATTCAAGTACATGTTATGACTATATGTGCTTTTATTAAGTTTAAAACCGCTTTTATCATTATCATTTATTTTTATAGAATTGCAACGTCGTGAAAATGCATCTCGAACCACGTCACAATCAATGCACCCGTAGTTGTTAACACATTTCGACTTCGTTGAGATTTGAATTTGGGTCACATCAATGTGCACCCGAATTTAAGAATATAATTTACTTAAACTGTGCCTGAAGAGTCTAGCGCGTTATTATTTAGTGGAGGACCGTGAGATTCGCTAAACGGCCTAGCCTGAATTCTAAAATATTTATTATGGTTATTTATCGAGGGCCCCGCAATTTGCATTTTTTATTTGGCAAGGCTCGTCTCTTTATTTTAGAAAGGTATCCTACAGTGACGACATTTCTACTATGTGTGTCTCTAAAAGAAAGATGATACCGAACTTACTTATTTGAACAAATACAGACTGAATCTTTATTATGCTTGCCGAACCTAAGTTTGTTTGATTACCCGATTGAATATTTATGAGGTGAGAGTCACCTCATGCTTTGTCTTCATCGAGTGAACGCGCTTATTAATTTGCTAAGTGAGATTGCAAGCAAACTAACAACATATACTGAGTTATATTTAACGACCTCCAAGTTCTGTTTTTTAACTCTAACCTATTTGAAATTGATAAACGAAATTGGCTGTTTTATTAGGAAAATTACGACTAATTGACCTCCAAACGACTACTAGCTTCCCTTAACATTCATCACATTATTTCGAAACAAGGAATCTATACCGAGACCCGACATCGAACTTATATTGGAGCACATAATCTGACAGGAAAGCTGGCCTTCCTAGCCAAACTCTTAATGCGACCGCATGAGAGTTTGTTTGGGATACATTTATCCCGGACCTAGTACCACAGATTTGTCAATTCAGTGGTCTAGGCAAAATACATACAAGTGCTTACCATGACTCTATGTTATAGAGTCATAACTAAACCAAACAAGTGTTATACTGAACTGAATGTATACTAAATCAAACATGCTGTCTATGTCATACTGTCATTACTGTTGAGCCATGCTATCTAACAGTTCATCTTAAACAGAATGTATGCTAGTTTATACAGAATATTTGCAGTTTGCAGTAAAAATACAGGCCCAACTAACATTCGAACTATCTTTTTACACCAATGCTATAACATAAACTGATGTTCATTTCTTTATTTCTGCTTCAACTTCAAACTTTCAACAATACATGGTTCAAAGGTTGTGTACCTGGGAATATTTGCAATTGAAGAAGAGGGCAATCAGTAGAGTAACAATGAACAAATGCAGCAGCAGTAACAGCACTAACAGTAGCAGCAGGGCAGTATAGCAACAACAACAAGAAACAGTAGAGTAGCAACCACAACTCACAAAACAATTGGAGTGAGATCAACCCCAACTAAACCAAACTTTCGAGTAGAACAAACAACAAACAAGCAGACTCAGTTGTGAGAAATCAGTGTTGCACAGAACAGGTCCAGATTTAGTGAAGTCAGAAACAAAAGGAAAGGAAGCAACTTCTGGTTTTGTCTGTCTGAGTTATCAGACAAAAATTCTTTTCCAGTTTTCTGTTTCCAAAAAAATTTGAACTCTCAGATATTCCCTCTTAGTATCTCTCCCTATCTCTGTGTGCTCTGTTTGTGTGTCTCTATCAGTGTGTATTCCAGCTCTCTCTTTTAAAGAATTCCTCACAGTCTATCTATTTTTTTCTTTTTCCCCTCTAATCCTCTCTATATCCTCTGATTCTCTATCTTTTTTAAATTCTGTCTCTCCCCCTAATTCTGTATCTCTATCCTTTTATAAGCCTTCATATTACCCCTTTTAACAACCTGATAGAATCTCACAGTACCCCTCCCATGTGCCCTTTTTTCATTTTTAGATTCCAATTAGTTATTTAAGTATATAACCCCATCAACATTCCCTGGCAGATTTAACTTTTAAAAGGTTTAATACTTCTTTAAACTAAAGCAAAGTATGGGCAGTGGGATGTATCTGACAGCATATGCTGTCAAACCATTTTAAAATTAAAAGCCCTTTTATGCAGGAAAACAGGCTGTGCACAAAACACATGAGGTGCACCAATGCACATGCTGTGCACAAGTGCACATGCCCTCTGATTCAGAATTTAAACACTACTGATCCAATTCAACAGCTATAAGTAAACAAAACTGATTCTTAATCGATCCAGGCAAATGTTCATCAGAAGCAAATCGATTTACTTTGTTCAGACAGTTGAAACTAATTGACGACACATGTCGACTCGACTATATTAGCATTAACATACACAATCGTAGCCAAAAATCAGACATTTAAACAGTATCGATACATGGTTCGAATTATACCGACTAAGCAGAAATACACTCGAGGAGTCAACTAGTCAGTCCAAACTTGAAAATCAGCTACTTGCACAACATTTACATACATATTATCAGAACAAATGGAAAGACTCATTCAAACAAACAGAAGTTCAAGCAAAGTGGACAAACAGAAGTTGGTAAAATTAAAACAAATATGAACAGACTTTTAAAAACAAATCACACGGACTAAAACAAAAATAAAGAAAAGAAAACAAGACTTACCTCAAATCTTTGAAAAATCAAAACCTTGACTCGGATTTGGACAAACCTTTCTTAAGGCTGAATGGACTTTAGTCGAAGTGTTTCTCAGATGAGAAACACTTTGATTAAAGTCCATTAGACCTTAATCTCTTCGGTTGAACCGGTATGAACCAGTGACAAAGAACTACAAAATTTCCCAAAACTCAGATCCGGGATTCATGCTTCCCTGGTCAGATTCGGACCAAACCAAGTATGGTTTGGTCACGAGGAGGGTCTGGGGAGTGTCTGGTGTGAAGCTGGGGTTGGCTGGTGTAGATCGAGTTTTGACTCGAATCTTCAAATGAAGATTCGAGGACCTGGAGGGTGATTCGAACCAAACGGTTAACAGGTCTATGTTCAGGGTGGTGAGGGGGTTCTATGGTGTTCAGGGGAAGGTCACCGGCGTTCATGCCGCCAGTTTTCATGGTGGGGGATACAGGGGCGGCTCTAGGGTTTGATGAGGATGAGGTTGAAGACGGAGGCTGGGGTGTCGGATGGGGGGGCAGGGTAAGGATCTAGGCTTATATAGTTAGTGGGTGGGTTGATCTCAACCGTTAGATCAATCTAGATCTACGGTTTGGATCTGATGGTCTTAAGTGAAACGGTGTCGTTTCAAGTGTTGAGGGTTTGGGTTCGGTCCGGGTGTAAACGGGTCGGGGCCATTGGTGGGTTATGGAAATGTGATCTTGGCCGTTGATCAATCCGAGATCAACGGCCCAGATCACACTGGACTAAAACGTCGTCGTTTGGACGTCCTGGGCATCAGGTGGCCTGGACCGGGCAGGCCTGGGTCTTGGGCTGTTTGTTTGCAAAATTGGCCCAAGTCCGGAAGGGAGGGGTCCTTTCTTTTTTTTTTTTATTTCTTTTTTTTTTCTTATTTATTTTAAAATAAAACTAAGCCAAAAAGTCAAATTAAAATTAAATACACACTCAATACATTTATTTGCACACACACTAAAATATTTCAAAACAGGTAAAGTCAAACAAAATAAAATCACGGACGAAGATGCTTATTCATGATTTTCTATTTAACGACCGGATTACGGTTCGAATTATGCAGGACACATATATTTTTTGAATTTTGTTTTAATAAAGTAAATAAATAAAAATGGGCCGAAGTCACAAATAAATCAACAAGGTGCCGCACAGAAATCCAAAAATTGTACAGCAGGGCCAATTATTATTTTTTATTTCTTTTTGGAGCGATTGTCGTGCGAAACAAAAATCACGTGCTCACAAGTGTGGTAACAAAAGGAGAGGTAATTCTAACAGCTTTTGCTGCAGGTGTTGTTAAAGAAACTAAATTTCAGGTAGTAGATATGGAAATGACTTACAATATGATCATGGGGAGACCTTGGATCCATGATATGGATGTTGTCCCATCAACTCTACATCAAGTTATTAAATTCCCATCACCGTGGGGAATTTGCCAAATTCGTGGGGATCAGCAGACAACCGGGAGTATCAATGCTGTAACAGATACGAGCACCGTAAATAAAGAAAAATAGCAATTACAGGAAACAGTTGAAGGTATCAAGGATCAAACCTCAACTAAACAAGAAAAGACAGATTTAGACTCGAGACCTGATACAATTCAAGAACCTGAAGAGAATGAAAATATCAAAACAACAATCGAAGAGCTCGAGGCTGTGATATTATTTGAGCAATGGCCTGAACGGAAGGTTTATGTTGGAGACAATTTAAGCTCAGACATGCGAGGTATGTTGATTGAATTTTTAAAAGCTAACGTGGACTGTTTTGCTTGGTCCCATGCTGATATGACAGGGATACCACCGGATGTGATGACTCACAAACTAAATGAAGACTCATCCTTCACACCAGTAAAACAAAAGAAAAGAAAGCAAGAAGCTTTCAAAAATCAGGTGATTCAAGATGAGGTCCAAAAGCTATTGAAAATTGGGTCAATCCGCGAGGTAAAGTATCCTAATTGGTTAGCAAACACAGTTGTTGTACCTAAGAAAAACGGTAAGTGGGGGGTTTGCGTGGATTATACAGATCTTAACAAAGCTGCCCAAAAGATTCTTTCCCTTTACCATATATAGATCAGTTAATTGATGCAACTGCAGGACATGAACTTTTGAGTTTTTTAGATGCATATTCGGGGTACAACCAAATTAAAATGGACCCCAGTGATGAAGAAAAAACTTCTTTCATCACAGACAGGGGGACTTACTGTTATAAAGTAATGCCTTTTGGTCTCAAAAATGCTGGAGCAACCTATCAAAGGTTGGTCACCAAAATGTTCCAAGAACATTTAGGAAAAACCATGGAGGTATATATAGACGATATGCTCATCAAAACCCAACATTCTCATGATCATATTTCTCATTTATCTGTTACATTTGAAATTTTACGAAAATTTAATATGAAACTCAATCCAGAAAAATGTGCATTTGGGGTTGCCTCAGGCAAATTTTTGGGTTTTCTCATTTCTAACCGTGGTATTGAGGTAAATCCTTCTCAGATCAAAGAAATAGAGGAGATCCCTGATATCCTTACGAGTAAAAAAGATGTCCAAAGGCTAACGAGAAGAATTGCAGCCTTGGGGAGATTTATTCCCAAATCTTCAGAAAAATGTTTAAAATTTTTCTCCGCACTCAAAAAGCAAGATCATTTTGAATGGAACGAAGATTGCCAAAAAGCACTTAGAAATTTAAAAGCTTACTTGTCAAATCCACCACTATTGGCAAAACCAAAGGAAGGAGAAAAACTACTCATTTATTTGGCCGTGTCAGAAGTTGCGGTAAGTGCTGTCTTAGTCCGTGAGGACCAAGGTAAACAATCTCCTATCTATTATGTAAGAAAGTCTTTACTAGATGCTGAAACACGATATCCACAACTAGAAAAATTAGCATTAGCTTTGATCATGACATCTAGAAAATTAAGACCTTATTTTCAATGTCATCCCATTGTTGTAGTTACTACTTTTCCATTACGAAACATTTTGCATAAACATGAATTGTCAGGGAGGTTAGCAAAATGGGCTATAGAATTAAGTGAATACGAAATCATTTATAAACCTAGGACTGCTATAAAATCTCAAGTATTAGCCGATTTCGTAGTTGATTTTAGCCAGGGGATGCATTTAGAAGCAGAAAAAGAATTACAAGTTTTTAATGGTGCAAACCCGGGGACTTGGATTTTATTCACTGATGGTTCATCTAATGTAAAAGGAGCAGTTCTGAGTATAGTTCTCATACCACCTACGAGTGAAACTATTAGGCAAGCTATAAAATGTCATTCTATAACTAACAATAAAGTAGAGTATGAGGCTGTAATTGCAGGTCTAGAATTGGCACGAGAACTCAACATAACACAGATTATAATCAAGAGTGATTCTCAACTCGTGGTCAATCAAATGCTGGGGACTTATACAACCAGGGAGACACGAATGCAAGAATATCTCGAAAAGGTACGGGAACTAATAAAGCAATTCCAAACTTGGAAGGTAATGCAGATCCCAAGAGATGAGAATGTGGAGGCAGATGCTTTAGCTAATCTCGTATCTGCAGCAGACGTAGCAAACGATGCAAATGCTTCATTCGTACATTTATTTCATTCCGTTCTCGAACCTGATAAGAACGAGGTAAATTTTAATCATTTAACATGGGATTGGAGAAACGAAATTATTGCTTTTTTACAGCGCGGGACCGTGCCTGATGACAAAAGAAAAGCTTATGCACTTCGTAAAAAAGCTGCTCGTTATTGTTTACATCAAGGAAATCTTTATCGAAAGATGTTCGGTGGACCATTAGCAAGGTGTCTCGGACCTTCCCAAACAGAATATGTGATGAGGGAAGTACATGAAGGAAATTGTGGAAATCACGCAGGAGGAAGGTCGCTGGTAAAAACGCTGATTTGAGTAGGGTATTATTGGCCTAAAATGGAAGAAGAAGCAAACGGTTTTGTGTCCAAGTGTGATAAATGTCAAAGATACGACAATAATATGCATAGACCAGCTGAGCTACTGTATCCTGTCATAGCTCCGTGGACCTTCATGAAATGGGGAATGGATATCGTAGGTCCATTACCACAAGAAAAAGGTCAGGTGAAGTTTCTTCTTGTAGTTACTGATTATTTCACTAAATGGGTAGAAGTAGGAGCATTTAAACAGGTACGAGAGAAAGAAGTTAAAAACTTCATTTGGAGGAATATAATATGCCGCTTTGGAGTACCAAAGGAAATCGTGTGTGATAATGGTCCGCAATTCATAGGAGCTCAAATCACATAATTTTTTCAAAGTTGGCAAATTAAAAGGATAACATCTACACCATACCATCCAATGGGTAATGGACAAGCGGAATCCACAAACAAGGTCATTATCAACAACTTGAAGAAAAGGTTACATGATTCAAAAGGTAATTGGCCTGAGGTATTACCTGGAGTATTATGGGCTTATCGTACAACGACAAAAACAAGCACGAAAGAAACACCATTTTCAATGGTTTATGGTGCGGAGGCCTTAATTTCAGTTGAAATAGGAGAACCGAGCACATGGTACGTTCAAGCAACGGAGGAATCAAATGATGAAGAGATGTGGGTGAACCTTGATTTGCTCGAAGGAAGAAAAGAAGCTGCATTAATAAGGATGGCAACACAAAAGCAAGTAATTGAACGGTATTATAACAGGAAAGCACGCCTCAGATTCTTTAAAATTGGGGACTTCGTGCTTAAAAAGGTGTTCCAATCTACAAAAGTTGCTAATTCAGGAAAGCTAAGTCCAACATGGGAAGGACCCTACAGAGTTCGTGACATTGCGGGAAAAGGAGCATACGAGTTGGAGACAATGGATGGCAAGGTTCTACCCTCATATTGGAATGCTGTCCACCTAAAGAGATATTATTCCTGAGAAAGTACCTACGATCAGGTATCGCTATATTAGAATTTTTCTTTGAATTGTTAAAATTTTACTAACGATTTTAGATGCTAGGAAAAAACCCTAACTCGTGCCAAATGATGAGTCACGACCTGCACGGCAAAATAAAATATTCTAAAATTCCCAGCCCAGGGTAATAAATTAATCTGATGGAAATATACACGGGTTAGGCAGTCTTCATCTCTAAACGCACCTCCGAGTCCCGTATGTTTTTCTGTTTCAGGAAAAGGACCAAAATTGAGAGAAACAAACAAGTGCTCGAGGCTTCATACTTCACCTCTCAAACACTTGGGGGACTACATATACACAAATACGTGCAAAAAAAAAACAGATACGAAAATCGAACGAAAATCGAACAAGATTGAGCAAGATTTAAGAGAAAAATCAAGCTACAAAGTGACAAGTGTTGAGCAAATGTTATGGAGTTTTCAACATTCATCATAGTGTTCTTTCCCATTAGAACAAAGGGAGATTTATATCATCATAGTATTTTTTCCCATGAGAACAACAGAGTCACCTCTCAAACTCATGAGAACAACGGAGTCACCTCTCAAACCCTTCTTAATACATGAAGATAGGGTCATGACTATGTACTGAAACGGGTTATGAGGAAAAACCTTATTTATTTTATATTTATTTTGTAAAAATCTGTTACAAGAAAAACAATTACGAGAAAGTTATAGATGTATTTTAATACATGTAATATTCAAAAGCTTGTCCAAGTCCATGAATAAAAACTTGTCAAAGTTGTTTCAAACAAAACATGTGTATTCCTATTTCTTTCATCGTATTGTAACACCATTATGAAGTTGAGACGTCTTCTTCATTAAGTGTCGATATATATAAAAGGGCCCTCTTTTATAAACCTCATGTTAATAAGTCATGAGAAGAATCATAAAGCATTTTCAAAGGATAAAAATGCTAAACTATTCTATAAGTCCTAAATAGATAAGGAAAAGGCAAGAATAGAACACATTGAAGTACTAACAAACTTCTTGATATAATTAAAAAGACTAAGTAGAAACTTAGTCAACAAAAAGTTTATACAAGTGCCCCGTTATGATAACTGGGGACTTTTACCAAAAAAATCCCTTAAAAATAACTAAGGGATAAAACCATCATCCAACAAAGAAAGTAAAAACAAAGTCTGGAAATTTAACTGGTCACTGAAGGGGTTGGCACAACAGAAGTTGCAATATTAATTTCACTTTCAGAAACAACCACAGTCATGGTGGCAACTTCTGAAGAAGAAGCAACAGGAGAGGTTTCAACTGGGCTTGAAGTGTTAGGTTCAACGAGGGGAGCAAGAGTCACAGAAGTTTCAGCTTCCATAGACTGAGTCGTAGAAATTTCACCCTCGGGAGCTGGAATTGCAACATCTTCAACTTCAACTGCCACAGCAACGGCTTCGTCATTTACAGGTTCCTTAGCCACGGGAGCTTCAATTGCCGGAGAAGGAAAGTCAAGTGGTTGTTGGGTTCTTTCAATGGTTTCTAAAACTTTGGCCAACTCTGAGTTTAAGTCAAAGTTTTCTTGACTGGCCTCCATTAAAGCATCACGATGAGAGTTTAAGAAAGCCCAACTCACCTCTAAATTAAACTTCTCCTCAAGAAGTTCATACTCCCTTTCCCACATAACAAGATCATTCTTTAACACTTGATGTTCAGCTAAATGAGAATCAAGGGAAGCTTCAAGGGAGGCATGGGAACTCTCTAAGGCACGTACTTTGTCAGAGGAGATCCTTAAATCAGCTTGAACTTGAGTCAAGTTCTGCACTAATTCTCCTGCATATTCTTCTTTCTTGTCCAAGAGTGCCTTAAGTTCTCTGATTTCTTCACTTGACTTTGATAACTGTTCTGAAAAGCAACATTCAAGGCGCTCCTTGTCTTTTTCAAATTGACTTGAAGAAGCTTTGGCAACTGCTAACTCAGAAGTCAGACCTCGCTTTTGTTGCTCCAGGTGATTTCTACTCTCTTGCAATTCTTCTATAGTTCCCTGAGCATTCTCAAACTGCTCTTTCCAATTAGCTGCTTCTAGCTGGGCTCCCTTGGCTATTTCCTCAGCCTCATGGATAAACTTTTCAAACTCACGAGTTTTCTTTTCCAGAAGGGAAATTCTTCCTCACGAGTTAAGCAACTGTGACTGCTCATCTTCTTCTTCTCAATATCTCCAATCAAAGGCCCAAGCCAGGCATTTAAAAGACTGTTATTAGCAGGAACTTCAAGTGTAATTTTCCTCATAGCCAAGCTTCTGCTACTAGAACCCACCTCTGCATGTTGAACAGGGGAAGGGGGAGCTATATAAGGAGGAGCGGTAGAAGAAGTGAAAATACAGGAGTCAAAGGACTCGAAATAGATAAGGGAGCAGGAACAAATAGAATGGGCAAGGAAGCACTTGAAACCAATGGAGGAATAGAAGAATGGGAACAGATGAAGAAAAAGGAACTTCATCTAAATCTGGACCTAGTTCTCCACTTTCAAAACCACCAACGAAGAGACGTTGAATAGACTCATTGGTGTCCCTCGGAGTGGTTTCATCATCAGAAGGAATGTGAACAGGTTCGGTAAGAGAGGCACGGACAGGGGTAACTTCAGCTTCATCCTCGAAAACGATGCGTCTCCTAACTCTTGGTCTAGCTATCAAAGAGGTGTCTGCATCTTCATCATCCTCAGAATCCTCTTCTACAACTTTCCTCTTTGATAACGTAGCTTGAGTTCTCTTCAAAGAGAGTGAAGTACCAGAAGAGGCTCGATGGGCAATAGCTACTTCAGCTATCATTCCTCGAATAGCAAATCCTGACAAAAAGAAGGATAAAAAAAGTTAGAATCAAGAAAGGACTTAACATAGAAAAAGCATAAAGAGATGCATACCGTGAGTTTTCACTTTCCAACCATGTAAATTGGAAATGGATTTCCAAGTTCTCGCCTCCATAGGCACGACTTTCAAGATTGAATCTACCCAACCACGGAAATTAGGAACAAGTTCCACATCTCTCATAGTTGCTACAGAAAAGCAAAAAGAGACGAAATTAGAAAAGAAATTGAAATTCTTAAAGATAGGTACGGTAAGTAAAAAAAAAATTTACGTGCAAAGTTCCACTTCTCAGGGAAGGAGATATTTGTTTCATCTACCAAATCAACTGTGCGTACAGCAACATAACGAGTGTACCACCCACGATCCTTATCATCTTCAGGGCTTACCAAGACCCTTTTACTTCTTGCAGTTAAAGTAAAAACCCCATGGCTGAATAATTTGGGGTGGAAAAGATGAATAAGGTGGGGAAAGGTAAAGCTAACATTGGCTTTTACGGACAAATACCTCAAACAAGCCACCGCTCTGCATATAAGGGGGCCAATTTGTCCCAAACAAATTTTGAAAAAGCGACAGAAATCAAGTATAATTGGGTCAATAGCAGGAATAAATCCCAAAGTGAAGGGGTAAGTATAAACAAAAGAAAATCCAATCCTAAAAGAAGATATTCTCTGGTTTGGATTAGGGATCACTATACGAAGATCACTTCTCCAGTTGCAATCTTTTCAAACAATAGAAATCAAAGGTTCAGTTATTAGAGATGGAAAAGTGTCAGCTTTCTCTAAATTAACAACTTGTTCACGAAGAGATTTTCTATCATTCTCAAAGAATAAATCATTGGGTACTATTTCTTCAACTAAAGGCTCTTGAAGAGGCTCAGAAAGTTATTTACCTTTAGAAGAAGATTTCTTAGTGATATAACCTCTAGAAATAGTGCCAAAACTAGAAGAAGGAGTGATGGAACCAGAGGAACCACCACGAACGGATCCTAGGCTACGAAGTCTGCCACCTCTACCCCTTCTATGTCTTACAGGGGCGTTGGGAAAACTATCAAGAATTGGGATTCTCTTAGGGTTAGGATTCGGAGACGCCATTGCAGAGAAAGGATGAACTAAAGGAAAAAAGGTTAAATATGTATATAATAGCAACCGTCAAACAAAGAAGTGTAATGATGGAAAGCCTATAATAAAGGCAACTATCACTTCGTGGATAGAGGGGATGAAGAAGCCTTGAAAAAAGGCTGCAGAATTACAGAGCCAATCAGAAGGTGACACGTGTGCAGAGCATTAAATATAAAAGACAACTGAAGCGTCAGTACTGTCATAAGCATTGATTACGGCAAAAATTCCTTTTTTGTGAAGATCCACTTCCCAAATATTTAATTGATAAATAAATGGAAAGTGGGGGGACTATCTGTATTGGGAAAAAACTGAGTCTGAATATTGAAGATGACGTGTCATGACACGTGGACTGGTCAAAAGGTCAAAACGCAATAAATAGTCAAGAGGCACAGGCGACAACATATATGAGGAGAAGAAAGCAACATAGGTGTGGACCGTTACTCAAATGGCACGAGTCTCGTACCTATTCGAGTCATTTAAAGACCGAAGATCGGAAGAAGTTGAAGATACGAATCTGATGACGTAAAAGAATCTAAATACAACATTAAATATCAAATACGTTAGAAAATTTGAATTAAATAGAAATGATTGTGTAACGTTTCTTCTAATGTCATTTATTGCTCATAATTGCCTTATTAAGACAAAGGCATTACACCTTCTCCTAGAATCAACTATAAAAGGAGAAAGACTCAACATCTGTAGACACACGAAATATTATTGAGATTACACTGAAATACAAAACTACTTATTACTTTATTATTCTCAGAAATCTTCTATTATTTTCGTCTCCAGATTATCAGTAACCCAAATTTCTCTTTATTTCTAGCTTTGACTAAAGACTCAGATTTTTGGTTAAACATATTCCACAATAATACAATGGTATTTTGAAACCCAAGTGCAAAATACGGTTCACTGCACGGTGGTTATATCATGGGTTGCTTCACTTCTGATTATATTCGTGGAATGATCATTTAGTTTTTTTAAGCATGTTGTTATATGCTCCTTCCTTTTGTTTGGGGCATCTAGGATTGTATTTTCTTCTTGGTATTGATAGAGGTGTTGAAGTTCTTCAATCTTGGTTATATAATTGTCAGCCAATATATAATAGTTATATTTGGAATTTTTCTGCATACCATATATTAATAGCAATTTCTGTCAAATTCGTAACATTTGGTTCTTCACAAAACAATATTTTGATCGGTGCCACTATGATATGTAGTACATCACCTCTTTTATTAAGTATTTTCCATTACAGATGATATTCAAATACGTTAAGCTTCTTATCCTATTCGGCTTCTAACTGAAGTCTTTCATTCCTCAAAGTTTTCTTGGCCCTTTCTTGAAGCTCGATCTTTTACTACATTTCATAGTAATATAACTATTGCAATTTTCTCTTTTGCTTTTAATGATGAATCTTTATGAACTCTTTATTAATCCAGCAAGCATGGTTGAAGACATCTATTTTTGTTTCTTTCTTCATGCTGCTTGGTATTTGGACAAATTCCTTATGGGCTATAATCTATCTGATAGAACACAACAGATGGAGCAATTGTGAAGTTTGTTAAGAGGGACCAAGACAGATTCCTCTCTTGCTTGACACCAGTTAATAAAACTTTTGAAAATTATTCTGATTAATTTCTCTCACGTACAAGCAATTTTGTATGACATTGGCTCCTTCCTAGAACATTATTGATACAATTAGTCCACTTCTTTTTGCAAAAAGTATACTAATTTCCATGTTTTCTTCCCTTTTTGGCATACTTAGAGTTTAAATACTCTTGAGATTAAACTAACTGATGTGGCAGAGCACATTGTGCAAGAATATCATTTCTTTCTCTCGCTTTCTTCAATCCAATTTGTTAACTTTATATTTTCAATTATTGCCTTTTTCTGCATTAATGTTGCATATTTTCCCTGCTCTTATAATTGTAAAATTACATCAAGTTATCACACCCCTTTGCTAATTATTGCGAGTAATTAATAGCCTGTTTGGGCAAGCTTCTCAAGACAAAAAAAGTGTTTTTTTTTCTCAAAAACACTTTTTAAAACACTTTTTTTCCTCCTAATTTGAGGTGTTTGGCCAAGCTTATTTGGGAAAAAAGTGCTTTTGGGAAGAAGCAGAAGCAGTTTCAAAGAAGCAGAAAAAAGTAGTTTCTTTTCAAAAACAGAAGCAGAAGCAGTTTTGGCTTTTCTTCTTACCTAAAATACCCTTAACAAAATATAGTATATACCAAAATAACCCTTAAACCTAATACTTAGGATATTAATTTATAAATATTTCTTCTTATTTTGGGGAAACTTTCTAATATATAGTGTCTTTAGGGGTGAATGCTTTTATATTTGTTGAAGGAATTTTAATATATTTAACTTATATTAAAAGAATTAAGTACTTTTTAATTTTATTTTCATATTTTACTTAAATAAAATGATTTTTTTTAAATTATTGCATGTAATAACAAAATTTTGATATTATTTATTTACTTTTAATATTAATTATTAAGTAAATCTATTCATGTCCTTATTCGTAATTTGACACTTAAAAACACTTTCTAAAAAGCTTGGCCAAACACAAATTATTTCTCAAAAGTGCTTTTCAGACTGATTAGCCAAACACAAACTGATTCTCTCCAAAAAGTACTTTTTTCAAAAGCACTTCTCAAAATAAGCTGATTTCTCCAGCTTGACCAAACAGGTTATAAGTGTCTTCAATTAATCTTCTCATCCTTTTCAATTTCTAATATTGTCTATTAAAAAAATGAGTAATGGATGTATACTAATCCTTGGGCCTTCTCAAATTCATTACTGTGTTTTGCATACACTATATATATATATAGCTAAAGTGACTTGCAAGATGTTGTAAAATCGTGAAGCCACATTACTAATAATGGAGGGTCAAAACCAGCGTTATCTAAAGCCGAAATAAAGTTATTGTTAGTAGAATAAGCTTAGTTCAATAACTTCTAAAATATGTTCTCATAGAGTATTGGAGAATGCAGTTTATATCTGTTTTACTTTTTAAATAATTTTATGTGTTTACCTACTCGGTGCTTGGGACACAATGGAGGGTCAAATCAAGCGTTATCTAAAGCCGAAATAACGTTATTGTTAGTAGAACAAGCAAGAAGAATTTGATGCAATGCTACATCAAGGTCTTGGGATACAGATACTAGCTTCTGTTATTGCTACAAGCCTATCAAGAAGTTTATTATTTTTAAGAGAAAAATATATAGAATTCTGATATGGTTAGTTTATTGTTTTTTAAAATAGATGTTTGGAAAAACTATTGATTGATACTTGGTGAGATCATTAACCAGGTGCAATCCCTCCACCACCAAGTTGAGGTAAATTACATAGATGGTATTTGTTTTAGAGTTTGCAAAATCTGTCTTTGCAAACATGGATAAGGTTGTTTATCTGTTTTGCCCAACAAAGAGTAAAATTTTCAAAATATTTCCAACCTTACTTTTTCAAATCTTTCAAAAACTCAAATATTAGTCATTAGTTGCAACTTATGTTCCAAATGATGGGAGTTAAACTTTAGAAAGATGGTTGAATTCTGTGTGTGCATTCATGTAGTTCCTCTCACTGAAGTTAGATCTGAATCCAAGAATGGACTTAATATGGAATGCCTTCTCTCCAAGAATTTTAAATCAGAGCAAACTTGTGGTATTACTCATGAGCTCTTGGCTTCAGATATTCAAACCGCTGGATCGTCGCATCATACCAACAAAAGCAGCTGCAGAGTTTGGATTTCAGAGTTATAAAGCGTGTTTAGACTTTAGAGGAAAATTTAGTTCATCAAGGTCTATTGAGACAACAGTCAAATTGTACTGAAAAACTCTTAGTACAAACCTTATTCCTATTCAACTTGAAACAGTCGTTTAGTAGTGGCATAATGGCTTATTGATGCCTCCTCTACCATAGCATTGTAAGCTTCATCATCCTTTTTTCGTTTTCGGTTGTAGTCTACCGTACTAACATTTCCTTCTTTATAATCCCTCTGTTTAATATGTTGCTTGAATTCCGGTTCTTTTTTCAAAAAAAATATTTTGCTTAATTTGTCTCAAGATAGTAATGATATATACAAAACTAACCTTTATTGCACTCTTGGCTGGTAATTTACAGTATAAAGTATTGTATTTTTTAAATTATTATCTTAGCCACTGCTTGTACAATTGTTCATTGTGATAAGGACTATCAAAGAGACATATTTAATAGTTGTCAGTTGACTCATGCTTTACGGCCTCGCCGAATGTCTCCAACTTTTGTAAGGTTTTTCCCTTCTTTTAACCATTTTAAATGGACTTTAATTTGTGATATATATATATATTCGTTATTTAATACGAGCTTTTAATAATTTATTGAGATATTAAAAATTACTATATGCATATACACGAAAAATATAATCTATTTTATCTCGAAAAAATTTACAACAATATCAGTTACTATAAATTACTAATGTTATTTACAACCGCGCGAAGCGCGGGCTATATCACTAGTTTATAGCAGACGAGAGGTGCAAAATTATTTAAATCTAACAGAGTTGGGGAAACAAAGCACAAACAAAAAGACAGAGACCACCAAAGGATGTGGTGTAGTTGATGAGACTACTTTCCCTTAGTCAGAGGTTTGGGTTCGAGCCCTAGGTATGCAAAAATCCTTGGTAGGGAGCTTCCCCCGAATGGGCCCTACGCAGTGCGAATCCGGATATAGTCGGGCTCCAATGCAGGTACCGGACACCGGGTGGAAAACCAAAAAAAACAAAAAAAACAGAGATATCAGTGAATAATTTACAATACAAGAGAGATGCAAGATTATTCAAATCTAACAGAGTTAGGGAATTGAACCAGAAATAAAAAGATAGAGAAATCATAGTTGTGAATATATCAGGAAGTAGTAACAAAGTCTTAATTTATAAGAGCACTCAAATTGCTAGCATTACCATCTAACTTCACCTCATTTAAATGAACTAGCAGGGCAGTAAAAGCTTGTTCAGTAGGCAATACAAACAACAACAATGCCTCAATCTAAAGAAATATAGAATCAACTATATTAGTCTTTGCTTTCCATGCCGCTCCATTTAAACTTATCTCAATCCAAATATTAAGCAGACAATATAATATAGAACAGTATGACATAGCCACCAAGCCAAGCTGCTCTTGTAGTTTGTAGCATATTAGTCCATCTCTTGTTTCTGTTTATTCAAGAAAGAGCTCAAGGCAAGTGTTAAAGCAGATGATGACCCGATAAATGCTGCCTGCAGCAAGAGCTGTGCCTGTCATAGAAACCATGGTATCATTTTTTTTAATTGGATTAAAGCAATGTATTTTTAGCTTTTAATCTGAGTCAAGAAATTACCTCTGCCTTATCAATGGAGATCACTTGCTCTTCAATGTCACACAAGGGTACATTTAGTTCTTTGAGTAAGCCAAAACTTGATGTAGAACACATAGGCCTGACTACCAAATCGTCCGAAACAATAAACAAGGAAGGTGACAGTGTTAATCTTCCAAAATCACTTGTGCTACCACTTGTGCACCTGGGGTCTAAAAGGCTATGATCGTCGAGTCCCACAGAAATCGGAAGCAACTGATTCTGGCATTTATGTCTTGGTGCAACACCGGGGTTGAGTAATCTGTACCGATCATAAGGAAACCATTCTGATTCCAAATCCGTCACACTTTTGTACAGGTTGTCTATGCATCCAAGTCCAGAAATCCCATTTAGAACACGGATCACTGATCCAATAGGAAAAGTGAGGAAACTGAAGAGAAAATCGACTAATGAATCATTTGCTTCAGCATACAGTATCTTGTTTCTAGACTTGTTTAATATTAGCTTCAGGTTTATTTTCCAGGAGTTTCCGCTGTAATGGAATTTATCAGCAAAAAGTGGTGAAATTCTTGGCTCAGGCATGATGTTGTTGTCAACTATATTAGCTTTCTTGTTCAGAAACACCTCAGTCAAGGGAGATTTTGAGATAAATGAACAAGTGAGCAGTCTTAATATCTGGACAGAGAAAAACAAGTAAAATGCACATAAGATATCATCAAAATGAGGAAGAGAAAAATTCCTAGCACGAAACTGCATTAAGTTCTTGTAATACATCACATGAATTGCACTTTATTTACTGAATCAATTTCCTCTTTAGTGTTTTTCCTTTCTATTAGATTGGACATCTTAAACTGATTTTTCATATCTTCTTATTCAAAGACTACCATTTATCTGAAGGGACTTTTACTCTCATTTGATTAGGATATTTTCAAAGGGGTGGTGCATATATTATCCATTTTTATCACTTGAGACTTGAATGTGGAGCAACATTCGTTTTGCTATCTGTATATCTGCTATGCATATTTCTTATTTTATCTCTTTAAGTTAGCTACTTCAGTCAAATGATATGATCAAGAACCTAAGCTCATTACTCTAGATTACAACAGCAAACAACAACGAGGTCACTGGCCATGTGAATCTACACTGACCATATCGCTCCATTTAAGTTTATCTTAGTCCAATATTATGCAAAATAAAAATAAAATGTACTGGAATTTCTCTATATTTTCTACTGACATGACCAAAAGGCTCCTAGAAATCATAGGGCCTAAAGTAACGTAATAACACGACTAAAACTTAATCCCAACTAATTGATATATGCCTATATATAGATACTTTTCTCTTATTGTGCGCTATTTTCCGCTAGGTCTGCATGGATTCATTACTCTAGATGGCTTATTCAAAAATCAAGCAATAATAGAAAAAGCAAGAATGAATGGGAGCCTTGGCGTAACTGGTAAAGTCGTTGCCATGTAACCAGGAGGTCACGTATTCAAACCGTGGAAACAGCCTCTCACAAAAATGCAGGGTAAGGCTGCCTACAATAGACTCTTATGGTCCGGCCCTTACTCGGACCCCGTACGTAGCAGGAGCTTAGTGCACCGAGCTGTGCTTTTAATAGAAAAAGCAAGAATCTTACCTCCTCCTTGCCAATTTCCACAGACATCTCTTTTATCTGATTCATGTGGCTGTAGCCAAGATCAGAAAGCAGTTTCACGAGAGAACTTGGAGAACCAGGCAACACTCTTAAATCATCACTGATTATAAACTCTATTCCTCCCCTAAGAAAAACACCATCATAATCATTTGTTGGATTTCTTATTTCTGAAAACATCTCCTTAGTTGTCCTCCCTCCACAATAACAATTAACATTGAGCAACCAGCTCTTTTTTGAGCAATTTTTATTAGAACATTTGAAGTACTTGTTGGAAACAGAATCATCTATGTTCACTTTCAACTTGAAACAATCTTCATTGCATGGATTTCTTGGATTTAAAAGGACTGACTTACAATTTTCTGAATAAAGGTGTTTTACACTAAGATTTTCAACACTTTGGTATAAATTGTTCAAACAAGTAGAAATTGGACTTATCTTTGACAATGGCTGGTTGTTGGTTAATCTGATTATTGTTCCAATTGGAAAGGAAAGAAAACTGAATAATATATCAACAAAATCCTTGTTGGATTCAGCAACAATAACTCTATTTTTCTTGTCATCTATCAAAAGCTTCAGTGAAACTCTGGATTCTTGATCAGTAGCAGACATTTTCTTGAAGAGAAAAATGAAGGATCAAATGTTTTAACTTACAAGTGGAAGTGAAAGGTTGTAGGAATATTATATAAAAGGCGTGTTTCTTTCTTATCATAGAAGGAAGAGTTGATGTAAATTGTTTTTTTTTTTTGGTTTTATTTGTGTCACTACACAATTGGAATAACTGGAGTCAAGACAGCTGGTGGCATCAAGAAAACCTGTTTCTTAAGAAAGAAGGAGAGGCTAAGGGGGAAAAGTTAAAGGAAAAAAGACTTTGTCATTTAGTTCCAATCTGATTGTATCTCCTGATTTACTGGTTAAAACCTTGAAGTGGAGTGATTTACCACTGTGCCAATTTCCTAGAAATAGAACTCTTCGTATGGAAGAAATTGAAAAAGGACCTTTTTTATTTTTAATTTTGCAAGTGTTAATTTAAGATTGGCAAGAGATCCGCCAATTAGACAAATAGCACGATGTTCTGTTAGGTAGTACTTTTGTACAAATCTTCTCAGTTGAATTATTTTTTTCATTTTCGTGAAAATGAAATGCAAGCACTTTGATTAAAAGGAAAATAAGATAATAACAATCCACTGATCAAACCAGATTATGAGACCAAAGTGGTATGAGGGTTAAAGAGAATGGTTGTGGAAGTGAGGCGCAAATCTGAATGCCAAACACTAGAAAACCTAATATGACTAGTTCTCTTAGTCACAAAGTAAAATAGCTCTTTAATAAATCAGATCTAAAGGAACAAAAAGTTAAATTATTAACACAGCAATCCTTAGCAGAAATTGAAGAAAAGAAAATGCTTAGTAGGATTGGTGGGAGCTGTTAAAAAAGAAAAAAGAAAGAGAGATAAGTGGGGGAAAAGTTAAAGATGGCTGCGTGAAATATGTGAAATTGGGAGAAAATGACAAAAATAGTCACTTATCTATTAGGTATGTTCAAAATAGTTTCTTCTTTGTCCTTTAAACTAGTCAATTTATCCGTGCATTATGCGGTTATAAAAAATAATAGTAAATAAAGGATATAAATTTTTTTGTCTAAATTTAGTTGAGATAAAAGAGATAGAAATTTTATTTATATGCATACATAATTTAATCCTATGAATTGATTATATTATAAATATAAAATATATTAAATTACAAATCAAGCTCGCAATTTCCTTAATTCAAGCACTATACATGTTACAACTTGCAAGAGAGGGGCATCCAAATTGCTCCATGATCAGTAGCATAAATAATATACCTCCACTTCACCGCATCACTTCAACAAATGCTTTATAAATACTTTAAGAAAAAGGATGAAATATGAATGATGATTTACAAAATCAAATACATAACATAAAATTGAACATATAAGGAGAAAGTATTTAAGAGGCTCAAAAGTATTATATTACATTAACAAAAGATGGCGGGGCATTAAAACATTGTATAATCTCAAACATATCTAAATTATTTTATTTCTTTCAAGATCACTACTCAAAGAACACAAACTATATTCTTTTGAGCACTATACTCAAACATTAAAGTGTTTATTATCAATAAAATGCTTATATATCATGAAGTTTTTACCAATGAAGTAGCTTAGATCATTAGATAAATTTACACAATTTTTATGAAAAGTAATTTTAATCCCTAGTCTAAGTATTAACGTATCCCCAAAAGACTGCTTTGCTACTCCTTCAAACATGTCAAACTAGCTATTACGTTACCTTTTTGTTTCGTTTATTCTTTATTTCCTTTTACTTCTTTTTTCTACACTTTTTGTCACGGTCCGAGTTCTTCCCTGTGAACTGTCATGACGGCACCTAGTCTCTACGACTAGGTAAGCCTAACATATTGTGGAAAATGAATTAAAGGTACAAAACTAGCCAACTAACAAGTAAGTATAATTAAAAGAGTTTAAGGTATCGCTCGGCATATACAATAATAACACTCTTGACTGAACATAGCACTCCAAAATTCGGAATATCATGAATCACAAGCTAAAGAAATATATGGTGTTCTAACTCCGGAAGTCTAAACAAATGAAAATACAAGAAATCTATAACTGAAGGGAGAATAGAGAGGGACTTCTAGGTCTGCGGACGCGACAGATATACCTTGAAGTCTCCGGATCGCCTCGCCTCACGGATACTATGGCTGAGCAGAAGAACCTGGATCTGCACACTAAAAATATGTGCAGAAAAGGCATGAGTACACCACAGCGATACCCAGTAAGTGCCAAGCCTAACCTCGGTCGAGTAGTGACGAGGAAGGTCAGGGCCCTACTGGTCATATATATTATATACGAGGTAAAACAGTATGAAATGTGACAGTATATTTTATCTAGTTACTCTTAGTTTATCTACCTCTTATAAAATTTAAAAAAAAAAACAAAATAGTTCCACTTTTAATATCTAATTTTATTTTAGTAGTATATGTTAATTAATTAAGAGGGACTTCTATATTTTATAAATATATTATACTTTTTAGAATAAGATTTGGGATTTTAGCTAAAAGAGTTTGAACAATCCCAAAACTAGTCTCATTTTCGAATTTCCTTAAGCAATTTTGGAGGACGATTTGCAGCCATACCCTATATTTATGCCACCTTTTAACCTATACCCTATTTTTAAAAACTATTGATTTCGTAACCAACTAACAAAAAATTCGTAATAATACGACCATTATACCCCTTCCAAAATATATAAAAGATGCATCAAGCATACCAGATTCAAATTCCAGATCGCCTCTCGCAAACCAGATTTCAACCAGATTCAAATTCCAAATTCAAAATTACAAAATACATTGTAAGTATTCAAATTCATCTTCTGAATTCAAAATAGTTTTTGAAACTGGTTAATTTCGTGATATATGTTTTCTGATTTATTGATTGAAGTTGTTTGACGGACTTCATTGATATGCTGAATTTGCATTCTAAATCTGTTTCACCTTGAATTCTAATATTCTACAACAACAACAACAACAACAACAACAATGACCCAGTAAAGTCCCACTAAGTGGGGTCTGGGGAGGGTAGTGTGTACACAGACCTTACCCCTACCCCGATAGGGCAGAGAGGCTGTTTCCGATAGACCCTCGGCTCAGGAAAATAAAAATAAAACAAGAAAACAAAAAAAGACAATTCATCAGTAACGTCAACATAGCCATAGAAATAATGACAACATCCTAAAAATCCATAAAATAGATGACATGCAATAACCATAACCCATAACTAAGGTCTAGAGCTATGGAAAACAGTAAGGTTGCTGTGAACTCTACATTAACCACAAGCCTGTCTAGGACCAACCTACTCAAACTCGCTTCACCCTCGGAATGGAGAAGGAGAAGCTCGACTACCACCCTATCCTACAACCCTAATGCTCGACCTCCAAACCTTCCTATCAAGGGCCATGTCCTCGGAAATCTGCAATCGTGCCAGGTCCTGCCTGATCATCTCTCCCCAATACTTCTTAGGCCGTCCTCTACCTCTTCTCGAACCCACTAAAGCCAGCATCTCACACCTCCTCATCGGAGCATCCAGGCTTCTCCTCGCACGTGCCCGAACCATCTGAGCCTCGCTTCCCGCATCTTGTCTTCCACAGAGGCCACAACCACCTTCTCCCAAATATCGTCATTCCTAATCTTATCTATCTTAGTGTGCCCGCACATCCACCTCAACATCCTCATCTCAGCTACCTTCATCTTCTGGATATGAGAGTTCTTAACTAGCCATCACTCTGCCTCATACAACATGGCTGGTCTAACAACCGCCCTATAAAACTTACTTTTGAGTATCGGTGGCACTTTCTTATCACATAAGACTCCAGATGCTAGCCTCTATTTCGTCCACCCCACTCCTATGCGGTGAGTGACGTCCTCGTCAATCTCTTCATCCCCTTGAATAACTGACCCAAGGTACTTGAAACTACCTCTCGTGGGGATGACCTGTGATCCAAGCCTCACATCCATGCCTACTTCCCTCGACTCGGCACTGAACTTGCACTCCAGGTACTCCGTCTTAGTCCTGCTCAATTTGAAACCCTTAGACTCGAGAGCCTGTATCCAAACCTCCAACCTCTCATTACCACCGGTCCCGCGTCTCATCAATCAGTACTATGTCATCAGCGAATAACATACACCATGGCACTTCCCCTTGAATATGGTGTGTTAGTGCATCCATTACTAAGGCAAATAAGAACGGGCTAAGCGTTGATCCTTGGTGTAACCCCATAGCAACTGGGAAATACTCCGAGTCGCCTCCCACAGTCCTTACCCTAGTCTTAGCTCCATCATACATGTCCTTGATCGCTCTAACATAAGCTACCGACACACCTTTTATACCTCCAGACACCTCCCTAGGGACCTTGTCATACGCTTTCTCTAAGTCAATAAACACCATGTGCAGATCTTTCTTCCTATCTCTGTACTGTTCCACCAACCTCATAATAAGATGGATAGCTTCCATGGTCGAGCAACCTGGCATGAACCCGAACTGGTTGTCAGATATAGACACTATTTTCCTCAACCTTGCCTGAACCACCCTCTCCCAAACTTTCATGGTATGACTTAGTAACTTGATACCCCTATAGTTGTTACAACACTGAATATCACCTTTGTTCTTGTACAATGGAACCACTGTACTCCACCTCCACTCATCTGGCATCCTCTTTGTCTTGAAAATAACATTAAATAGCCCAGTCAACTGCTCCAAGCCTGCTCTACCCACATACTTCCAGAACTCAACCGGAATTTCATTTGGCCCGGCCGCTCTGCCCCAACTCATCTTACGCATAGCCCCCACGACCTCCTCCAACTTAATACGCCTACAATATCCAAAGTCTCGGAGACTCTCTGAATGCCCCAGATCCCCTAGCACTATATCACGACCCCCTTCCTTATTTAGAAGACCCTGAAAGTACATCTGCCATCTTTGTTTAATCTGGGACTTCCCCATCAAGACTCTACCATCCTCGTCTTTAATGCACCTCACTTGATCCAGATCCCGAGCCTTCCTCTCCCTCGCTTTAGCCAATCGAAACAACTTCTTATCCCCACTTTTTTCCCCTAATTCCTCAAACAGTCGGCCAAATGCTGCATTCTTAGCCTCCGTGACCACTAGCTTAGCCTCCTTTCTTGCTACCTTGTACCTCTCTCTATTCGCTCTCTTCTCCTCCTCGCATGTGCTCCCTACCAACTTTATATACGCTTCCTTCTTCGCCTCCACTTTGCCTTGGACTATGTCATTCTACCACCAGTCGCCTTGGTGCCTGCCAGAGTGACCCTTCGAAATCCCTAGCACCTCTCTTGCCGCCTCCCTGACGCAGTTCGTCGTCATAGCCCACATAGCGTTGGCGTCCTCACTACTCCTCCATGCTCCCATAGCCGATAACCTCCCCTCCAACTCCTGGGCTTTATCCTTAGTTAAGGCTCCCCACCTAATCCTCAGTTGACCATGAACATACCTCTTCTTCCTCCTTATCGTAATACCGACGTCCATTACCAAGAGCCTATGCTGGGTCGCGAGGGTCTCACCCATGATAACCTTACAATCCCTGCACAACCCTCTATCACACCTTTTGAGGAGGAGGTAATTAATATGAGTTTTCACAATCGAACTTCGGAAAGTTACTAGATGCTCCTCCCTATTCGGAAAACTAGAGTACGCAATCACCAGTTCGAAAGACTTAGCAAAATCCAATAGCGAGGAACCTCTTCCATTCCTATCCCCAAAGACGAAGCCACCATGCACCTCGCCATAGTCACTAGCAACCGACCCAATGTGGCCATTAAAATCCCCTCCTATAAATAACCTCTCAGCAGGTGGAATACTACACACAACCTCGTCCAAACTCTCCCAGAAGCGCCTTTTAACCTCCTCATCCAAGCCCGCTTGCGGCGCGTAGGCACTAACGACATTGAGGGTACACTCACCAATCACCAACTTAATAAACATTAGTCTGTCATGCACCTGCCTAACCTTAACCACCGACTCTCTAAGGTCCCTATCCACCAAGATACCCACTCCATTCTTAACCCTCACGACTCTAGAGTACCACAGCTTATACCCGCCCACATTCTTCGCTTTCGACCCTACCCACCTTGTTTCCTGGACACAAGCTATATTTACTCTTCTTTTCTGTAGAATCTTCACCAGCTCAATAGACTTACTCGTCAGCGTGCCTATATTCCATGACCCGATCCTCAACCTACAAGCTCCCTTTCTCCCCTTACCCTCATTGCCTCCCGTCCTATCCTCTGACCCCCTCCCCACCCCCCTCTCCACCCTCCGAACCCTTTGAGGACATGACCTTACTCTACAATCCCAAAACACAGCCACGATAGACTACAGACAAGCACTAGCACAGAATAGGGCCCAACTAGAAGGTAACAAGTAGCAACTACAAGTGCACTAATAATATGCTTAAAGTAATGCTAACAAGATAGGTAGAATTTAACTATCACAAAGCGATAAACAGGAAAGAGGGAGGTACCAACTCCCGATTGGAAGAACCTTAAGATATGACCTAGTGCACACCCGAGGTCACGGAATCCGCGTGCGTCCTTCCAAATCTCACCAGCCTTTGCACCTACCAACCAAGAATGCTCCACTTGCTTGTTCGTACGCCTCGTGCTTATCTCGGCATAGCTAGTTCCCTGCAAAATCGCACACAACCACCACAAAAACAATAGGGGAGGGGGGGGGGGGTGGTGGGTTGTCAACCTGTCCCCGCTGCACCAGCTTAGTTCCACGATAGCCCAGGCTGTCCAGCTAAACTATGTGGAAAACCGCCGCCGAAGGCAACAGAGATGGTCGACGAGTCTAGGTATCCAACACAAAGGAGGGGAAGGGGGTGGGGGTACAGGCGACCTATACAGACTCGAAAAGAGAAGGTGTTCGCCGGCTAAAGGTCGCCGACGGGTTGCTAGGGTTTGTGCTTTGGGATCTAAAGTTTGGACACAAGAAGGGTTGGGGACCCGAACTGCAGGGAAAGAGAGGGGGGCTTAGGGGAATAAGAGAGAAGAAAGGAGAGAGGAGAAGAAAGACCAGTCGCCGGCTGGAAAACTCCGGCATGATGACTGACGCAAGGAATATGCAAAAACAGAAAACGGGGGAAGGAGAGAGAAGGGATAGGGAAGAGGGAAGGGGGGGAGGGAGAGAGAGAGAGGGAGAGAGGGTAGCTTACTTGTGATTTTCGGCGCCGGTGATCACGCCGGAGGATTTACAGTAGACGAAAAAGACAGAAAAGAGGGGGACTAGTGAGGAGAGAGAAGGGGGGTTAGAGAGAGAGAGGCCTCAGAATTCTAATATTCTAATCCGACAAATTCAAATATGCTGAAGTTTTCCACTGCATAATATTGTCACGACCTCGGTTTTCCCTCCGTGAACCATCGTGACGACACCTAGTCTCTACGACTAGGTAAGCCTAAACTGCGAAAGATAAACTAAATTTCCAGGAAAAAACAATTTAAAACAGGAATAAAGTAATAAAACAACGTTTAAAAGTGCCGCTCGACATACACAATATTAACTCTTAAAAACCAATACATTTTTCCCAAACCAGGAAACCCATGAATCACAAGCTACGAATATAACAAAAATGCTCTAACTCCGGAATGTCTACATCAACAAAAGAAAATAGAAGGGCTATCACTATAAGGTAGAATGTAAAGGGACTCCTCGGTCTGCGGATGCGGCAGATATACCTCAAAGTCTCTAGAGCAGTCGCCTTGCCTCAGGGGTGAAAGGACTGAGTCAGAGTACCTGGATCTGCACATGAAAAACATGCGCAGAAAGGGCATGAGTACACCACAACGGTACTCAGTAAGTGCCAAGCCTAACCTCGGTCCGGTAGTGACGAGGAAGGTCAGGGCCCTACTGAGGTTAAATAAAATATAATGTTCGAAAGTGTAGAACAGAACAATATAAATAAGTACAGCCGTAAAAGTAACACAAGATATAAAGGGCAACAACAACTATTACAGAGGCAAGGTAAACACAGAAAGAAATATGGCTCAACACCAAAATAACAATCGGGGATTTCCCAGGATACCGTCCTGTAGTCCCAAATATACATATCCAATGGATCTCCAGGGATCCCATCCCGTAGTCCAACTCATAGTGCGCGGGGATCTATCGGAATCCCCTTCCGTAGTCCCAAATGTAAATACCCAGTACTGGGGGAATCTACCGTGTGCAGTACCATAGTTCTATATAGCTGTGCAGGGGGAGCTACTGGAATCCCACATCCGTAGTCCCAAATGTAATTACACAGCAGCATCAGGAAAATATTCAGAAATATTAATTTCATAACAAGGCAAACAAGTAATTCTAGCCTAGCATGCTGCACGTAATTCAAGTAAAGGATTTTGAGGAAATAAGGCAATTAAAACACTTAGACATGCTTTCCTAAGCTAACAATAGGCTTCAAATTCAGGTAATATAAACAGGAAAAGAAACATATTAGTAATTACTTAATGAAAATTGGATTTTCAACAATTAGCACAAGTACACACTTGTCATCTCACGTACAAGGCATTTTAATTAACAGTAATACCAAATCCTAAGGGGAAGATCCCCCACACAAGGTTAGATAAGCCACTTACCTCGAACCGGCTCAAAATCAACTCGAAACCACGTTCTTGCCACGAGTACTCGACTCCAAATGGCCCAAATCTATTCAATTCAATTTCATAATGTAAATAACACTTCAAGTAACTGATTCTACAATTAAATTCTAAGCTAAAACGTGAAATTAGGTAAAATGACCAAAATGCCCCTCGGCCCACATCTCGAAATCAAGTAAAATTTACTTTTCCAGAATCCTCACACTCTCACGAGTTCAATCGTACCAAAAGTACCAAAATTGAACCTCAAATGGTCCCTCAAATCATCACTCAAAGGTCTCTAATTAGTCAGGTCCTAACCCCCAATTTGCCATTGATTTTCCTTAATTTTTCATGCTTAAAATGATAAAAATTATTCCAATAACTAGTTTAGGGACCAAAGACCTTACCCCAATGAACTCCTCTGAAAATCTCTCTTGAAAATGCTCCCCAAGGCTTCTTCCCGTTTGAAAAGAGGTGAAAAATAGCTAAAATTCGTGAAGGCAAGAATTTATATGTTTCTGCCCAGCTAATCCGCCCCTGCGGTCCCACTTTTGCAGATCAATGGTCGCATCTACGAAAATCACTAACCTAGCCTGTTTCCGCACCTGCCATTCCCCATTCATAGATGCGGTACCGCTTCTGTGGTAAATCTCCCGCATATGCGAATCCTGCTGCTCCTGCCCAATTCTGCTTCCGCGATAACAAATGCCGCTTCTGCGGCTATGCACCTGCAGGACCCAACTGCTGGTGCGGTTATGACAGAAGATCAGCAGCTTCAACTACAACTCCAAATTCAAAATCCTTCCGTCAACCATGCGAAATCATCCCGAGGATCCCGGGACCTCAACCAAAGGCACTAACAAGTCCAATACCCCTGTCCAAACTTATACCAATCCTTAAAACACCTAAAACAATATCAAAAGGATGAATCAACCACGAATTCAAGCCTAAGAACTCTAAAACTCTAAAAATACGCTTCCGATCAAAAAGTCTACCAACCCTCGTCCGAATGACCTGAAATTTTGCACGCACATCACATTCAACACTATGGATCTACTCCAACTTACAGAATTCCATTCCGACTCTCAGATCAAAATCTCACTATCGAACCAAAAAACTTCAAAATTCGACCTTTCGGCATTTCAAGCCTAAATTAGCTACGGACCTCCAAAACACAATCCGAATACGCCCATATGCCCGAAATCATCCAACGGAGCTAACAGAACTATCAGACTTCCATCCGAGGCTGTCTTCACACTGTTCCAGCTATGGTTAAATTTCCAACGCTTAAGCTCTCATTTAGGGTCTAAGTGTCCCAAAACTCTCCGAAACTCAAAACCGAACATCGCGACAAATCAAAATAGCAGAAATAAATACGAGGAAAGCAGTTAATAGATGATCGGGGCGTTAATTCTTAAGACGACCGGCCGGGTCATCACATCCTCCTACACTTAAACATTCGTTCGTCCTCGAACGAGCATAGAGACATACATGAAGTGGTGAAAACATGAGGGTAACGGCTGCGCATATCCTGCTCAATCTCCCAGGTCGCCTCCTCGATAGGCTGACCCCGCCATTGAACCTTCATTGATGCAATGTTCTTTGACCTCAGCTTTCTAACCTGCATGTCCAATATTGCTACCGGCTCCTCAACATAAGATAGATCCTTGTCCAACTGGACTGAACTGAAATCTAACACGTGCGACGGATCACCATGATACCTTCGGAGCATCGAAACATGAAATACCAGATGAACTCCTGCCAAGCTGGGAGCTAAGGCAAGCTCATAAGCAACCTCCCCAACACGCCGTAATATCTCAAAAGGACCAATAAACCTCGGACTCAACTTTCTTTTCTTCCCAAATCTCATAACGCCCTTCATAGGTGAAAACCAAAGCAGAACCCCCTCTCCAACCATATAGGAAACATCACGAAACTTTCGGTCCGCGTAGCTCTTCTGTCTGGACTGGGTTGTAGGGAGTCTATCCTGAATCACCTTAACCTTCTCCAAAGCATCCTGTACCAAGTCTGTGCCCAATAATCTGGCCTCACCTGGCTCAAACCAACCCACCGAGGACCTACATAGCCTACCATATAAGGCCTCATATGGTGCCATCTGAATGCTGGACTGATAGCTGTCAGTAAGCAAACTCTGCCAATGGCAAGAACTGATCCCAAGACCCTCCAAACTCAATCACACACGCATGGAGCATATCCTCAAGAATCTGAATAGTGCGCTCGGACTGTCCGTTCGTTTGAGGGTGAAATGCTGTACTCAACTCCACCCGAGTACCCAACTCATGCTGAACGACCCTTTAGAACCGTGATGTGAACTGAGTACCTCTATCTGAAATGATGGAAATTGGAATACCATGCAGACGAACAATCTCCCGGATATAAATCTTCACTAGGCGCTCCGAAGGATAGGTAGTACACACAGGAATGAAGTGCGCGGACTTGGTCAGCCGATCCATAATCACCCAAATAACGTCAAATTTTCTCAAAGTCCGTGGGTGCCAAACTACAAAGTCCATAGTGATCCGCTGCCACTTCCACTCCGGAATCTCTATATGCTAAAGCAACCCACCTAGTCTCTGGTGCTCATACTTCACCTGCTGACAGTTGAGGCACCGAGCTACAAATCAAACTATATCCTTCTTCATCCGTCTCTACCAATAGTGCTGCCTCAAATTTTGATACATCTTCGTGGCACCCGAATGGATGGAATACCGTGAACTGTGGGCCTCCTCTAGAATCAACTCCCGAAGCCCATCAACATTGGGTACACAAATCCGACCCTGCATCCTTAATACCCCATCATCACCGATAGTCACATCTCTGGCATCACCGTGTTGAACCTTGTCCTTGAGGACAAGAAAATGAGGGTCATCATATTGATGCTCCCTGATACGATCAAATAAGGATGACCGAGAAACCATGCAAGCTAGAACCCGACTGGGCTCCGAAAGATCCAATCTCACAAACTGGCTGGCTAAGGCCAGAACATCCATTGCCATAGGTCTCTCTGATGCTGGTAAATAAGACAAACTCCCCAAACTCTCTGCCCGGCGACTTAAGGCATCAACCACGATATTGGCCTTGCTTGGGTGTTAAAAAATAGTGATATCATAGTCCTTCAACAACTCTAACCATCTCCTCTAGCGCAAATTTAGATCCTTTTGCTTGAACAGGTGCTGCAAGCTCCGATGATTAGTATAAATCTCACAAGGAACCCCGTACAAATAATGACGCCAAATCTTCAGGTCGTGAACAATGGTAGCTAACTAAAGGTCGTGGACTGGATAATTTTTCTCGTAAACCTTCAACTGTCTGGACGCGTTGGCAATCACCCCACCGTCCTGCATCAAAACCACTCCAAGGCTAATCCTCGAGGCATCATAATAAACCGTATAAGACCCCGAACCTGTAGGCAATATCAACACTAGGGCTGTAGTTAAGGCTATCTTGAGCTTCTAAAATCTCGCTTCACACTAGGGCTATGCATGGATCAGATCGAATTTAGCACATTTCAGATTAAAATTTCGGATTTCGAATTACACAAAATGCAATCCGAATCCGATCTGAATTATATCGGATTGGATCGGATTGCATAATTTCGGATCGGTTTGGTGATCGGATTTTTGGATCGGATTCAACAGTTCATAACAGAACAAAATTAACATAAACAACAGTTCAATTTAACATAGTTCTAATTCTTATGAACATCAGTCCTAATCCACATAGTTCTTGGTCATCTCTATAGTTCTAATTCTTGTGAACAAAGTTCTCGAACATCAGTCCTAATTGACATACACATAGTTAATAATTATAATTCAACAAGAAAAGGAAAGCTGCAAATCCTAATTCTTGTGATAGAATCCATTACATAAACAAAACACAATCTTCATAACAAAACAAAATATACTGAAATCTCAAATATATGTCTAATGAACTGAAATCCTCAACCTGAATTCCTTAATAGACTACACAAAAGAGTTCCAAGTTCCAACTTCTATGGACATCGCACTCAATCCTGATTCCTGGCACGCTTTCAAGTTCTGCAACACTGCACTTGTCAAAAATGAGAGGATCAGTAAATCACAGCCCTAAGTAAATGAGAGAAACAGTGGTACAAGCAATTTCCACGCATCAGCCATTCAGCCTAATACTGGGCAGAAAATTTCTCAAACTTCAAACAGACTACAATTGTAAAACAAAACAAAGTATGCAAGCATGTTACAATATCCATTCCAACAGAACAAAGTATCAATTTGGGAGAAATACCTTAGCAAATGACATATTAGCAAATGCCTCTTTTGGCTACTCTTGCTCTAGCATTTCAAATACTTGGTGTGGTATATGGTGATACGGGCACAAGCCCTTTATATGTTTTCTCAGATGTATTCAGCAAAGTCCACATATTACCATACAAATAGGAAAGCAACATATACATTTTTTGGATAATATACTCATATTACCATACAAAGATTTCGCAAATGAAACAAATCAAAGTAATTCCTTTAAGTAAACATAAATGGTTAGTAATCTGCCACCAAAAGCTTATTTGTAAGAAAATCATATAATCTTAGAAACTTCACTCCCAAATCATATACTGGATAAAGTCATAAAACTGATGAACACCGTAAATGTTGTTAGATTGAACATACTAATGAACACCAGATATACTTTCTCATGCATAATATATCAGCACCCAAATGTATCAATTCATTTGGATAAAAGCAGAATTACTAAAGTCTGGGAAATGAAATCCTACCATCTACATGTCGATGATACAAGGCTCTCTTCCGGTATTAATAAAGTCTGTAGAATAAGATAGTAATAGAATAAATTAGTTTAAAAATAATCTAAAGAAACATAACATAAGTATACATTAAACACAAGTAAAGTAATTGAAGAAATAAATAGTCTTACCCACTTCAAGTTGTTCAAGATTATCTAAATCTTCTTCAATTTTAACCGGAGTTGTTGATTCGTTCCGACGCCAATCTTGGACACACACAAGAGCTTGAACCAATCTAGGAGTCAATGAACTCCTAAATGGATCAAGTATGCGTCCACCGGTACTAAAGGTTGATTCTGAGGCAACACTAGAAATAGGAATGGCTAGCATATCACGTGCCATCTCAGCAAGTGCGGGAAATCTGGGTGAATTCAACTTCCACCACCCCAGAATTTTAAAATTTTCAAAGTCTTCCTCAACATCTTCACCCAAATATTTATCTAACTCTGTTTTCGAATCAATTCCTTCACCCTTCTTATGCTTCTTTAAATCTAACATGAATTTTGAAAGCGATGATGAAGAAGTAGATGAAGTTGGAGAAGATGGACATGAACCAGGGGAAGATGGAGAAGATGGACATGAACCGGAAGATGGAGATGAACCAGAACCACCATTCTTCTTTGCATACACATTGAACAAAGATTCCATGTATGTCTTCACTTCAATTTGTATTTTTACACCTATTGTTTCTCCAAACATGGCAGCAAGAGCAAACGAAAGAGATTGAAACTTGTGGCGTGGATCGAACACACATGAAATTAAAATCATTTTGTTCATCTTTTGTGGACCCCCCCAATACTTATCAAACTTCTCTTTCATATTATTTGCCATTTCTTTCAAGGTAGCATCTTCACTTTGCATCAACTCTTTCAAAGAAGAACCAACAACACATATCTCAAGAAAGTGCACATTAGACGTAACATAAAGTGTACCTGATTCCTTCAAGGTGAGTTCATAAAATATTTCAAGAAACTTCACAATACGTCTTACACTATCCCAATCAGTACTTAAAAGTGGACCTGCAGGCTGTCCATCCTCACAAATACAGTTAGAAATACATGACATCAAACCATAATCAATATCACAATATTTTGTAAAGGCTTCCTCATAAACTGTAGCAACCTTCAACATCAAATATGTGGAGTTCCACATAATAGGCACATCCAAGCACAATGATTTTTTAGAAGTTATCCTATCGAGATCACAACATTCTTTAAACTTCTTCCATCTTGCTGGAGATTGTCTAATGTACCTAACAACTTGTCTTATTCATTCCACAGACACACTCCCTTCTCTCAACCCATCTTGAATAGCTAGATTGATGATGTGAGCCATACATCTAACATGAACATGCTTACCTTCCATCAAGTTAGTGTTCCATCTAGTAATTGTTTGGATAATTCTTTAACCATGACATCGTTAGAACTTGCATTATCAACTGTCACAGTAAATACTTTATCCACTCCCCATTTAAGTAAACACTTAGCAACACCACTAGCTAAATCTTGACCTTTGTGACTAGTAATTGGACAAAAATTTAATATCTTTTTATGCAAATTCCAATTCTTGTCAATGTAATGTGCTGTAACACACATATAGTTAATTCTTTGAATTGATGTCCATGTATCAGTCGTAATACAAATTCTCTGTTTTGATTCTTTAAAAATTGACTTCAAAGAAAGTCTTTCATCATGGTAAATCTCAAAACAATCTCTAGTCATAGTAGTACGAGATGGAATATGAAATAAAGGTTGAAGAGCTCTCACGAAGTCTCTAAATCCATCCTTTTCAACAAAAATGAATGGTTGTTCATCTATAATTATCATACGAGCTAAAGCCCTCCTACATGCCTCTTGATAAAATTTCCAAGGGATAAGTGAGACATCACCTGTTTGACCTTTCGGTTGAAAATCTAATTTTGTCTGGCTTGTCTCCGGCTTGTGGGGATTGTTCGGACACTTGAGAAGATGTGATAGCAAATTGCTTGTACCACTATTTTTGGTGTTAGCTACATATTCTTCTGGACAGTACTTGCATTTCGCTCTTTTAACACCCTCGTCATCAGTGAACTTACTGAAGTGTCGCCAAGCCACTGATCTTTCTTTCGTGGTTTTTCTTTTCTTCGAACCAAATTCAGATTCAACATTGGTTGTGGAATCATTTGAAGCACCACTTTCACCACATTTTACAAGAGCTTGAACTTTATTCACCATCTCTACCTCATCTTCTATCTACGAAACAAAACAAAAAATTAAAAGTAAAATCGGATTCAAAATAGTAGTATAGTATGGTCTATTTTTGTTTAAGAAAGTCAAGAGTGAAACCCCCAATTTATTTCATCAATGTTATCCAAGAAATAAAAGAGAACAAACACTTTCTTTAAGCTCTAAGAAAAGGGGAGAAAGAGAGAGAGAATGAGAGAGAAAGAGTAAATCTTAGTGTCTTACCAGTGCGATCGCCGGAACACTGAGAAGAGATAGAGGAAGTGACGAGCAGGAGCAGGAGCAGCTTGAGGCATGAAGTGAGCAGCAGTCTCTGGGTGTGGGTGGATTCTGAGTCTCAGATAAGGCTGTGACTTGTGAGAAAAGAACGAGAATGAAATAAGACCTAACCCTAAAAATAAAATTAGTATTTATACTTCCCTTAATAAATTCAGATTTCGGATCGGATCGGGTTCAAACTATACAAATCCGAATCCAATCCGAAAATTCAAAATTTTAATAAATCAAATCCGAATCCGATCCAAATATCCGAAATCCGAAATTGAGCGGATCGGATCGGATTTCGGATATCCGATCCAAATGCACAGTCCTAGTTATCCATTTTGGCTTTTTGAACAGAGCACCCTTCTGGGTTAGTATGGTCATAGGGACTGCAATCAATGAAAACCCCTCAACAAAACGATGGTAATAACCTGCCAAGCCAAGAAAACTTCGAATATCTGTATCTGAGGATGGTCTGGGCCAACTCTGCATAGCCTCTACTTTCTTCGGATCCACCTGAATACCCTCACTCGACACCACGTGGCCTAAGAATGCCACAAAATCCAACCAACACTCACATTTCGAGAACTTAGCATATAACTTCTTTTCTCTCAAGGTCTGAAGCACTGTCCTCAAGTGCTGCTCATGATCTTTCCGACTCCGAGAATACACCAGGATATCATTAATAAAGATAATGATGAACGAGTCAAGATACGACCGGAATACACTGTGCATCAAATGCATAAAGGCTGCTGGGGTATTGGTCATCCCAAATGACATAACAAGGAACTCGTAATAACCATACCGAGTCCTAAAAGAAGTCTTTGGGATATTTGTCTCCCGAATCTTCAACTGATGGTAACCTGAGCGCAAGTCAATCTTAGAAAACACTCGTGCGCCTTGAAGTTGGTCAAAAAGATCATCAATACGAGGCAAAGGATAACGGTTCTACATTGTAACCTTGTTCAACTGGCGATAATCAATACACATACGCATAGAACCATCCTTTTTCTTCTCAAACAAGACAAGAGCACCCCCAAGGTAATACACTGGGCCGAATAAAACCCTTATCAAGCAATTATTGTAACTGATCCTTCAACTTCTTCAACTTAGGAGGCTCCATATGGTACGAAGGAATAGAAATGGGCTGAGTGCCCGACAACATATCAATGCCAAAATCAATATCTCTATCAGGCGGCATGGCCGGAAGATCAGCTGGAAACACATCGGAAAAATCCCGTACTACTGGGACTGATCAACTGAAGGGGTATCAACACTGACATCTCTCACATAAGCTAAATACGCATCACATCCCTTCTCAACCATACACCGAGCTTTAAGAAAATAAATAACTCTATTGGGAGTGTGATCTAAAGTACCACTCCACTCAACACGCGGTACACCTGGCATAGCCAGCGTCACGGTTTTGGCATGACAATCAAGAATAGCATAATGGGGTGACAACCAGTCCATGCCCAAGATAGTATCAAAATCTACCATGCTGAGCAACAATAAATCGGTTCTAGTCTCAAAACCACTAAGAGCAACCAAACATGACCGATAAATATGGTCCACAATAAGAGAATCTCCCATAGGAGTAGAAACATAAACAGGGAAACTCAAAGAATCCCGAGGTACACCCAAATGCGGAGCAAAATAAGAAGACACATAAGAGTAAGTGGAGCCTGGATCGAATAGAACCGATGCATCTCTGTGATAAACCAGTATAATACCTCTGATGATAGAATCGAAGGCAACATTCTCAGTACGGGTAGGAAGGGCATAGTATCTGGCCTAGCCTCCCTCTCTAGGGAGACCTTTACCTTCCCGACCTCCACCTCTAGTTGGCTGAGTAGGTGGGGTAGCAACTAGAGCTGTAATCATAGCTTGAGAACTCTACGGGGCACGTTGTGGTTGAGAAGTCTATGAAGGTGCACCCCTCCCAAGTCTGGGGCAATCCTTTACCATTTGGAAGGTGTCACCACACTCAAAACATGCTCTGGGAGGACGTGGCGGCTATGAATGACTCGGGCCAGGTTTGTTGGACTGACCTCTGAAAGCACCTCGTGTATGAGGCACGCTAGAAACTGGAGGTGCATAATAAGGCTCCTAAGGCCTAGGAGGAGCTGGAATACCACTGGCTATTGGAAGAGCCGAATGAATAGGGCAATTTATATAACCCCTACCATGACGATCTGCAGCTGGGGCACGAGCACCAGAATAATGGCCCGACTCTCAAGACCTCTTGGCCTCTCTCTCCTCTCTCTCCCTAGCATGCATACCCTTAATCCTCTTAGCAATGCACACCACATGCTAATAGAAAATATCCATATCCAACTCAGGAGCCATGCTAGACATGATGTTGGGAATAAGGCCCTCAATAAATCGGCGAACCCTCTCGCGAACAGTAGAAACGGAGGTTGGTGCATGTCTAGCCAAGCTAGTGTAACAGACAACATACTCTAAGACAGTCATAGCGCCCTGGCGAAAAAGCTCAAACTCTGCATGCCATGCATCCCTAAGGCTCTGAGGAACATACTCTCTCAGGAACAGATCTGAAAACTGAGTCCAAGTTAGTGAAGCAGCCTCATCCGGATTGTCTAACTCATAAGTGCGCCACCACTCATAGGCAGCTCCTCGAAGCTGGATGTAACGACCCGACCGCTCGTTGTGAGCCTTTGCACTTTGCTCGCCAGTTCTCGGGCATGGCTTTCCTCGTATGATGTATTATGACTCATGTAAGTCATTTTTTTGGATTTCAGGGTAATCAGAATGAATTTGGAAGAACAACTCTCAGTTTGAAGCTTGAAATTTGAAAGGTTTGACCAAGATTTGACTTGTTAGTATATGATCTTGGATAGGAATTTTTATGATTTGGTTAGCTCGTTTGGTGATTTGGGACTTAAGAGCGAGATCAGAATGCATTTTGGAAGTACGTGGAAGGTTTAGGCTTGAATTGGCGAAATTGAGATTTCGGCATTTTCCGGTTGATAGGTGAGATTTTGATATAGAGGTCAGAATGGAATTTTGAGAGTTGCAGTAGTTCCGTTGTGTCATTTGGGACGTGTGTGCAAAATTTCAGGTCATTCAGAGGTGGTTTGGTTGGGTTTTTGATTAAAATCGAAATTCGAAAGATTTTGGAAACTTAGGCTTGAATCTGATATGTTTTGATTGATTTGATGTTGTTTGAGGTGTTTTGAAGATTGGTACAAGTTTGAATAATGTTATGGGTTATGTTTGTGCTTTTGGTTGAGGTCCCGGGGGCCTCGGGGTGATTTGGGATGGTTGACGGAGAGTTGGAGTCTTTGGTGAGCTGCAGATCTTTTACTGCTTATGGTATTTCCGCACCTGTGGATTAGGGACCGCAGGTGTGATGCCGCATATGCGGAAGGGTGGTCACAGAAGCTGAAGCTGGTGAAGTTGGTAGGAACCACAGAAGCAGTTGTGGAACCGCATCTGCGAAGGCGCAGGTGCGGTATATTTCATTATAGATGCGGAAAATGGGGATTTAAGTGAAGACCGCAAATGCGGTGATCTTGACCGCAGAAGCGAGAATATGGTTGTAAATGCAAAAATGCCCGGGTCAGAATGTATATATTTCACCCTTCACGATATTTAGTGGGTTTTCACCATATTTCATTCGGGAGAAAGCTTTGGAGAGCTAATTGAAGGGGGAATTCAAGAGGGTTTCATGAAGGTAAGGTTTTTGGACCCTAAACTTGTTTCTATGATGAATTTTAACAGTTGTAAACTTGAAATCCATGGAAAAATCAGTAGCAAAAATGGGTAAGGGCTTGAGATTAAGAGACCTTTGAGTGGGGATTTGAGGGGCCAATTGAGGTTCGATTTTGATGTTCTTGGTATGTATAGACTCGTGGGAGGATGAGGATTATATTGATGTGATTTTTTGGATTCTGAGACGTGGGTCCGAGGGCCAGGTTTGAGCAATTTCGGGATTTTTGATGTAAATGGGATATTTTCTAGTGGGCTTTGTTCCCTTAGCATATTTTAATGGTTATGTTCTGATTGTAGCTAGATTTGGAGCATCCGGAGGTCGATTCGTGAGGGCAAAGGCATCACGGGCTAGAGTTTGGACCGGATCTAGGTAAGTAATGATTGTAAATACTGTCCTGAGGGTTTGAAACTCCGAATTTCACATCGTTGTGCTACTTTGAGGTGACGCACATGCTAGATGACGAGCGTGGAGTCGTGCACCGTTGGAGATTGTTACTTGGTTCGTTCCGTACGACTGTTATGATGCATATTTGATTTGAAATCTTATGATATTCCATATTTTAGAGATTGATATTATATTTTGAGCTATATGCCATGTTTGGGGCCTTGTGCCGACCTGTTGAGACTCTTAGGGACACTTTCACTATTTTTCTCACTCTATTTGTTTTGAAAGCATATTCTCTGTCATGTTTTACCTGGTTATTGTTTAAATCTGGTTTTATCACTTTACTTCTTAAAATATTAAAACTGTTTGGGCTGAGTTCCCTGTTTTACTGATGGTCTGAGTGATCGTAGGGTTGATGACTGAGATAGACCGAGGGCCTGGTTATGAGGATTATACATTTATGGATCAGGCTGCACGCCGCAGCAATATATATATATGTTTTACTGATGGTCCGAGTGATCGTGAGTTGATGACTGAGATAGACTGAGGGTCTGATTATGAGGTTGATGACTGAGATAGACTAAGAGTCTGATTGTGAGGTTAATGACTGAGAGAGGCTGAGGGCCTGATTGTGAGGATTATATTTCTATGGATCGGGCTGCACGCCGCAGCAATATATATATATATATGGATCGGGCTGCACGCTGCAGCGATATGTGGGTCGGGCTGCACGCCACAGTGATATAGCGCTTGGGTTGTAGGAGCCCCTCCGGAGTCTGCACAACCTCCAGTGAGCTCAGTCGACTATATATATGGATCGGGCTGCGTACCGCAATAATATATGGATCGGGCTGTACGTTATAACGGTTACTATATGGTACCTATTGAGTGTGAGCGCTGATTGGTAAGAGTTGAGTCACGAGTGATTGAGAAGCTTGCCCGAGGGGCTATCTATATACATGTACACGAGTGATGCTTGCCTGAGGGGCCTGGTTATGAGCTTAGTGTTTTTCAGTCCTCCTTAAAGTGAGTTTCTATCGAATATGTTGATTTAATTAGTTCTTTCACTCATCTTTAGAACGAGACCTATTGAAAATGTTGATCAAATGCTTTAAACAACTTTCATTTAAACTGAAGTTTTAAGTTATGAAATGGGTATGAATTTCTATTTTGCCGAGAGGCTGTATATGAACTATGTTTCGCCCGAGGGGCCGATTATGATTTTCATCACTTTCACTATATATACATTTCATTAAACCTATATTGAAAAGGTTAGAAAGATAATTTTAAAGGATTTTACTGAAGTGGGAGTTTAACGAAATGATTTGAGTGGTATCCTGATTTGGAAACAGGTTGTAAGCACTGTGGTGCTATGACGTGGTTGATGCGTTTTCTTACTGCTCAGTCTTTATTTACTCTTATTACTTACTAGGTTGGAGTACTCACATTACTTACTGCACCTCGTGTGCAGATTCAGGTATTTCGAAACCCGGTAGCGGGTGTTGATTGCTCAAAGGCGGAGTCATCGGAGTTAGCAAGGTGGCTGCACGACGTTCGCAGCACTGCTTTCCTTCCCCTCATTTTCATTACTGTATTTAGTACATTTTTAGACTCTTGTTTTATTCAGACCTTGGTAGATGCTCATAACTAGTGACACCCAGATGTCGGGCTTCTATAATTATTCTGCATTTTTCTTTTTCAAAATTTCATTATGAGATTATTGATTTATAAATGGTATAAAAACAACTTTTATTGGAAAATGGTTGATTCAGGAGTTGCATCGGTTGGCCTAGTTTCACGATAGGCGCCATCACGACCGGGTCAGTTTTTGGGTCGTGACACTGGAAGGTAGTGAAGGAAACCCCGCTCGACCCTAATATACCCATGGTACGAAGAATGCCGTAACACTCATCTAGAAATCACAAAGCATCATCCGCTGCTCAAGAGTGCGGGCGACGGGTGTCTGTGCCCCTCCCCTGGCCTGAGACGTAGCTGTAGCAAGGGGAAGCAATCCTGCTTGAGCCATAGTGGTGTATATGTTCATGAACTATGCCAGAGTCTCCCGAACTGCTGGAGTAGTGGTAGCAGTAGGCGTATCAGTTGCTTGGACTCCAGCTAGAAATGTTGGTGGTACCTCGGTGGTAGCTCACGTAGGTGCTCTAGCTACACCACGTGCGCGTCCTCGGCCTCTACCCCGGCCCCGGCCTCTAACGGCTGCAGTAGAGGGCGCGGCTGCCTGATCATCTCGGGTAGCGCGTGTCCTCACCATATGTGAGAGAATAGAAGACAAAAGTTTAGAACTGTGACATCAAATCTCGCATGACAAGGAAATCAAATGAAGTGGAAATTTTCCTAACGGTTACATAACCTCTCGTAGATAAGTACAGACGTCTCCGTACCAATCAGCGAGACTCTAATAAACCGGCTTGTGATTCATGACTCCTATGAACCTAGAGCTCTGATACCAACTTGTCAACAAGATCTCGGTTCGCCCTCCTTGAACCATCGTGACGGCACCTAGTCTCTACGACTAGGTAAGCCTAAAATGTGGAAGATAAACCAAATTTGCGGGAAAAAACAATTTAAAACAAGAATAAAGTAATAAAACAGCGTTTAAAAGTGCCGCTAGCATACACAATATTAACTCTTAAAAACCAATACATTTTTCCCAAAACCCGAAAACCCATGAATCAAAAGCTACGAATATAATAGAAATGCTCTAACTCCGAAATGTCTACATCAACAGAAGAAAATAGAAGGGCTATCACTACAAGGTAGAATGGAAAGGGACTCCTCGGCCTGCGAACGTAACAGATATACCTCGAAGTCTCTGGAGCAGTCACCTCGCCTCAAGGGTGATAGGACTGAGTCAGAGTACCTGGATCTGCACATGAAAAACATGTGCAGAAAGGGCATGAGTATGCCACAGAGGTACTTAGTAAGTGCCAAGCCTAACCTCAGTTGGGTAGTGACGAGGAAGGTCAGGGCCCTATTGAAGTTAAATAAAATATAAAGTTTGACAGTGTAGAACAGAACAATATAAATAAGTACATCCGTAAAAGTAACACAAGATATAAAGGGCAACAACAACTATTACAGAGGCAAGGTAAACACAGAAAGAAATACGGTTCAGCACCTAAATAACAATCGGGGATCTCCCAGGATACCCTCCTGTAGTCCTAAATATATATATCCAATGGATCTCCCGGGATCCCATCACGTAGTCCAACTCATAGTACACGGGGATCTATCGGAATCCCATTCCGTAGTCCCAAATGTAAATACCTAGTACTGGAGGAATCTACCGGGTGCAGTCCCATAGTTCCATATAGCTGTGCAGGAGGATCTACCGGGAATCCCACATCTGTAGTCCCAAATAAACAGACAAGGGGGAGCTACTAGAATCCCACATCCGTGGTCCCAAATGTAATTACATAGTAGCATAAGGAAAATATTCAAAAAGGTCAATTTCATAACAAGGTGAACAAGTAATTCTAGCCTAGCATGCTGCACGGAATTCAGGTAAAGCAGTTTGAGAAAATAAGACAATTAAAACACTTAGACATGATTTCTTAAGCTAACAACAGTATTTAAATGCAGGCAATATAAACAGGAAAAGAAACATACTAGTAATTACTTAATGAAAACCGGATTTTCAACAATTAGCACAAGTACGCACTCATCACCTCACATACAAGGTGTTTCAATTAACAGTAATACCAAATCCTAAGGGGAAGGACCCCCACACAAGGTTAGGCAAGCCACTTACCTTGAACCGGCTCAAAATCAACTCGAAACCACGTCCTTGCCGCGATTACTCGACTCCAAATAGCCCAAATCTATTTAATTCAATTGCATAATGTAAATAACACTTCAAGCAACTGATTCTACAATTAAATTCTAAGCTAATACACGAAATTAAGTAAAATGACCAAAATGCCCATCGGGCCCACGTCTCGGAATCAAGTAAAATTTACTTTTCCAGAATCCTCACACTCTCACGAGTTCAGTCATACCAAAAGTACCAAAATTGGACCTCAAATGGTCCCTCAAAATCATCACTCAAATGTCTCTAATTAGTCAAGCTCTAACCCCCAATTTACCTGATTTTCCTTAATTTTTCATGCTTAAAATGATAAAAATTATTCCAATAACGAGCTTAGGGACCAAAGACCTTACCCCAATGAACTCCTTTGAAAATCCCTATTGAAAATGCTCCCCAAGGATTTTTCCCGCTTTTGCGAACCAACGGTCGCATCTACGACAATCACTAACCCAACCTACTTCCGCTCTGCGATTCCCCATTCGCAGATGCGGTACCGCTTCTGCGGTAAATTTCCCGCATATGCGGATCATGCTTCTCCTGCCCAATTCCGCTTCTGCGATAACAAATGCCGCTTCTGCGGCTACACACCTGCGGGACCCAACCTCAAGTGCGGTTATTATAGAAGATCAACAGCTTTAGCTGTAACTCCAAACTTAAAATCCTTCCATCAACCATCCGAAATCATCCCGAGGACCCCAGGACTTCAACCAAAGGCACCAACAAGTCCAATACTCTTGTCCAAACTTATACCAATCCTTAAAATACCTAAAAAAACATCGAAATGATGAATCAACCACGAATTCAAGCCAAAGAACTCTAAACTCTAAAAATACGCTTTCAATCAAAAAGTTTACCAACCCTCGTCCGAATAACCTGAAATTTTGCACACACATCACATTCAACACTACGGAGCTACTTCAACTTCCGGGATTCCATTCCGACCCTCGAATCAAAAGCTCACTATCGAACCGGAAACTTTAAAATTCGACCTTTCGGCATTTCAAGCATAAATTAGCTACGGACCTCCAAAACACAATCCAAACACGCCCTCAGGACCAAAATCACCCAACAGAGCTAATGGAACCATCAGAATTCCTTTCCGAGGACGTCTTCACACTGTTCCGACTATGGTCATATTTCAAACACTTAAGCTCTTATTTAGGGACTAAGTATCCCAAAACTCTCCGAAACTCAAAACCGAACATCCCGGCAAATGAAAATAGCAGAAATAAACACGGGGAAAGTAGTTAATAGAGGATTGGGACGTTAATTCTTAAGACGACCGGCCGGGTCGTCACAAATATGCTGAAAATTTTGGTTTATTTGCCAAACAAGCTGAGTTTTTACATATGCTGAAGTATATGTCTTGTTTATTTACTAAACAAGCTGAAGTTATTTAGTTCATATTTAAAAAATTTAGCAAAACGAGCTAAAGTTTTAAAGTATTTACACCTTTAGCAAAACTTCAGCATAGATGCTGAAGTTTTTTAGTTAATCTTTAAAAACTTCAGCAAAACGAGCTAAAGTTTTCCGCCTACACTGGGTAAAAAATAAAACATAAATTAAAATTTAATATTGCACAAAAACTTCAGCATAGGTGCTGAAGTTTTTTAGTTAATCTTTAAAAACATCAGCAAAACGAGCTGAAGTTTTCTCCTACACTGGGTAAAAAAAATAAAACATAAATTAAAACCACATATTGCAAACAAACTTCAGCATAAGTGCTGAAGTTTTTTATTTAATCTTTAAAAACTTCGGCAAAACGAGCTGAAGTTTTTCTCCTACACTGGTTAAAAAATAAAACATAAATTAAAATTTAATATTGCACAAAAACTTCAGCATAGGAGCTGAAGTTTTCCTCCTACACTATGTATTTTATTAAGATTTTTTGGAAAAACTTGATACCAAAAAATGCTTATGTTTTCAGGAATATGTAAACCATTTTTCATATAATTTTTTGTAATCTAAAGTTTTATTTGTTCATCTGCAAAAAATGCTTAATATTTTATCCTGCAATATGTAATTTTCGGATAAGTTTTTGTTAATTCCTCTGTTATTTTCTAAGTTTAAAAAGGATTTTTTTGTTCATGCTTGAAAATTCAACAAAGGGAGCTGAAGTTTTCTTCCTGCACTATGTATTTTATTATGCTTTTTTGGAAAAACTTCATACCAAAAAATATATAATTTTCGCATTAGTTTTTGTTAATTCCTGCTGAAGTTATTTAGTTCATTTCCTCTGTTATTTTTCGAGTTTGAATAGAATTAATATTAAAAAAATGCACAAAAAACTTAAAACAACACAGAATATTTTATTAAAAATTTAAAAATATAAATTAAATTACATAAAAAATAAAATAACATTATAATCCTTTAACTAAAAGGATTATAGAAAAAAAATAAAAACTAATCGTCCATATCATCATCATCGTCGTCACTCCCAGATAGACGAGCGTCTTCGTTAGCAAGATTATCAAATCTTGCAAACATCGCAAGTTTATCAAGCTTGTTGTTGATTTCTTCTAGCTCCCTGTCGTACTTCTCTATGACCTCATCAAGCTTCAACTCAAATGCCTCAATGATGTCTTGCTTATCTTTGTCAACTATTTGCCTGATGATAGTATCCATTTTTCTCCCTTTTGCTTTTATATGCTAAAATATATGTGTTTGAGTGAATAAACTCACAAGGTATAGCGTACTTATATAGGCGACAAAAACTTCTGCAATGTATATGAAAAGGCAAAGAGGAATTTTAAACGTTGTCTAATGAAAAACGTGCATGAATGTGATAGAAATGTAATTATTACACTAACACATACCCCCAACGTAATATAACTACTACTTTAATTGTGTTTGTTATGTTTTCTCATGTATACTATGCAATTAATGCTGAAACATGCTCAAGTTTGTTGAATTTATTTGCTAAAACTTCAGCCCAATGTGCTGAAGTTATTTAGTTCATTTCTAAAACTTCAGCACTTAATAAGCTGAAGTATTTTTCCTTGGATTCATAAATCCTGTCATAAAACTTTTTCAAAAAAACTTTAGCTGATATGCTGAAGTTATTTAGTTTATTTCTAAAAACTTTAGCACTTAATAAGTTGAAGTTTTCTGTGCATGATTCATTAATTATGTCATACATCTTTTTTCAAAAAACTTCAGCAGCAGATGCTTAAGTGATTTAGTTCATTTGTAAAAACTTCAGCACATACAACCTAAAATTCTTCTGTTCATATTCCTAATACTTGCCACTAAACATGAATCTGCAGGATAAGTTCGATTTGCATTGTTATAACTTTTAATGGGAGGTGGACTCTTGATTTCAAATACTTGGATCTGATACAAAACTTGTTCTACTTAATAAGCACATACCATTCAATATTTTCCTAAAGAAAATTAGTGAAGTTGCAAGTATTGATTCAACTAGATATTCACTAAAAGTATGGTTTGATATCAAACTAAATACAAGCAAAGGAATGCTTGTAAATTCAGATGAAGAACTCAATACCTGTATACATTTGCTTACAACTGATTCAGCCTACAAGAATTGCCATTTCATCATCGAAAAAATACAACCTTCAGAATGTGCAGCATTCGAACAATCTTTTGCATATGCAATGGATTCAGAACCTTTTGCTGATTATCAACATGAAGTAGGACAACCAATAATGAAAGTAGAAAACGAACAACAACCTTCTAACATTACAGCCGCTTTAGAATATTTAATGCTGCAACAATTACCGACTCCTTCAATAAATTTATACCTGTTTGTCGATGACCAAGAAGAAGAAGGACAGCTAATAATGTAAATTGACAACCAACACACAATCCAAAAAAGTTTTTTGTTACCTTCTGCAATGATAAGCAACAACGAAGATGAAGTAAACATGGAGTTTATACCGATAACATCAGATAGAATTGAAGAAATTGCTGAAACTTCTAGTGTTTCTCAGAAATCAAGAAAAAGAGTGAGAAGAAAGCTGAAAGAATCTCCACCATGTAAAATACTTAGGCACGATGCATTACCTGAGGAAGTACGAGTCGGATCAATTTTTGAGAACAAACAAAATATGAGTAAATTTTTTTGCAGCTTGGAGATAAACCAGAAAGTTGAATTCACTGCTATTAGATCATGTTCAAAGAGATACGAGCTGAAATGCATCGTGGAGAAATGTGGTTGGAATGTACGTGCTACCAAAATAAAAAATTCCACACTATTCAGGGTGATAAAATATCATAACAACCATGAATGCTCGGTTGATATAAGAAAATCATATCAGAAGCATGCTACATCAAATTTTATAAGTGAACAAATTATAGAACATGTTCGAGACAAAAAGATAGAGGTTACACCACCCATTGTAGAAAATGAAATGAAAAAGAAATTTGGAATTGACATAGGTTATCACAAGGCATGGCGCGCTATTCAAAAAGTTGTTGCTTGCATAAGGGGAACACTTAAAGAGAACTACTAGAATTTTCCTTCATACCTACACATGATGGTGCACAAAAACCCAGGAACGTACACAAGCATAAAAAGAGATGGGCAGAATAGGTAAGCAAAACAATACTATCCATCAACCTGAAGTTTCAAATGTTCCCCTTTGAAAAACTTTGTACCTTATGATTTATTTTTTTGTGTTCACTGTATAGATTTGCTTACATGTTCTTTGCTCCTGTGACATCAGTAGCTGGTTGGTCCTACTGTAGACCCATTATTGCAGTAGATGCAATATTTTAAAAGTCAAAATATCGTGGTGTTCTATTTGTTGCTGTATCAAAGGATGCAAACAATCAAATCTTTCCTCTATGTTTTGGTGTAGCAGATTTAGAAAACAATGAGGCATACATTTGGTTCTTCGGGGAAATGAGAAAATCAATTCAAGTCCGTCATGAACTGGTTTTCTTGTCAGATAGAAACCAATCGATCGCAAATGGGATTAGAAAAGCTTTTCCTGAAGCTCACCATGGTATCTGCCTCTATCACTTTGAGAAAAATTTAAAGCAAAGACATACAAAAGCCACAGTAATAAATCTTTTTCAAAGTGCTGCAAGGTCATACAAACGTGAAGATTTTAATCAGTTAATGTCCCAACTCAAAAGTGTTGACAAGAAAACATACAATTACATAATGAAAGAGCCTTTAGAGAGATGGGCTCGATCGTGGTTCCCATGACGACGTTATGATATGATCACAACAAACATGGTAGAATCAATAAATTCTGTTTTACTAAAAGGGAGAGAAATGCCTATTTTAAGAATGTTTGATTTCATCCAAGAAAAGTTGGGAGAGTGGTTTTACAAATGGAGAAAAAAAGCAAATGAAACTTTTCACGGAGTATCAGTATGGGGAGAAGAAGAGATGACTAAGAAGATGGACTTGGCTCGCAAAATGTTTGTGAGTATATTTATTAACTTCAGCTTTTTATATCTGTTGCAGTGATTTACTGCTTACATTTAAAAAACTTCATACTTTTTCTTTTTGAAGCAACAATACACTAATATAGTTTATCTTAATTTTTTATTCCTTGTTAGGTGTTCAACTTTGATTCAATATTGTTTAGAATAAATAGTGAAGGAATCGAATTCATTGTGGACTTAAATAAGAGAACTTGTGACTGCCTCGAATTCCAAATTGATGAATTGCCCTGTCCACATGCAATTGCTGTTATTAATAAGAGATATTTGCAGAAATCTGATTACTGCTCAAATTGGTATTCAAAGGAAACATGGTTGAAAACATATGAAGGATATGTGAATACCGTGGGAGATAAAAAATCATGGGATATATCACAAAATGTACAATCTAAGATCACAAAACCTCCCGATGTAGAGATTTTACAAGGAAGAAGACAAATAAAGAGGCATATCCCTGCGACTGAATTAGTACATTGAAGTCTACCAAATGCAGTCGATGTAAATAAGCTCTTGGACTATTTTTTATACTGCTAAAGTACAAATCACTCATTTTTGTTGCCCAGGCTTACAGGTTTGGTTGCATTTTAAAAAAGTACGCAATGACTTCAACGAGAAAAAACTTCAGCATACAGTATGTGAAATACATATCCTTAACAAACACATACACACATACACACACACACACATACGCATACATCACACAAAAGAAACACATGTACAAACATAAGCTTCAACATCTCTAGGCTGAAGTTATAAAAAATAAACTTAATAACTTCAGCATATTCTCTAATGAATATGCTGAAGTAAACAAAAAACACAGCATAAAAACATAAAAAATGATTATAAATGTCACGACCCAAAATCGACCCGGCCGTGATGGCGTCTATCGTGAAACTAGGCCAGCCGACATAACTCCCGAATCAACCATTTTCCAATAAAAGTTATTTTTATACCATTTATAAATCAATAATCTCATAATGAAAATTTAAAAGAAAAGTGCGGAATAATTACACAAGCCCGACATCGGGATGTCACTAGTCATGAGCATCTACCAAGGTCCGAATACAACCAGAGTCTAAAAATGTACTAAATATAGTAATGAAAATAAGGGGAAGGAAAGCAGTGCTTCGAACATCATGCAACCACCTTGCTAACTCCGATGACTCTGCCTCTGTGTAACCAAAACCCGCTACCGAGGTCCAAAATACCTAAATCTGCACACGAGGTGCAGTAAGTAATGTGAGTACTCCAACCTAGCAAGTAATAAGAGTAAATAAATACTGAGCTGTAGGAAACGATGAATCCACATTTATGATAAACTTAATAAGCACAACATGCTTTCAAATCAGAATACGAGTCAATCGTCTCATTTAAAATCCAGCTTTTGGTAAAAATCATTTGAAAATGATTTCCAACAGTTTCAGTAGGGGTTCAATACCATTTATAATAAAAGCGATGAAAACCATAATCGGCCCCTTGGGCAAAACATAATTCGTATACAGCCCCTCGGGCAAAATAGAAATTTATACCCATTTCATAACTTAAAAACTTCAGTTTGAATAAAAGTTGTTTAAAGCATTTGTTCAACATTTTCAATAGAAGCTCGGTCTAAATATAAGTGAAAGCAGTAATTAAATCAACATATTCGATAGAATCACTTTAAAGAGGAGCAAAAAACAGTAAGTTCATAAACAAGCCCCTCAGGCAAAGCATCACTCATGTACATGTATATCTATAGCCCTTCGTGCAAGCCTCTCAGTCACTCGAGATTCAACTCTCATCAATCAGCGTTCGCACTCAACATTCACACTAAATAAGTACCATATAGTAACCGCTGCGGCGTGCAGCCTGATCCATATATCACTGAGGCGTGCAGCCCGATCCATATATATAGTCGACTGAACTCACTGGGGGTGTGCAGACTTCGGAGGGGCTCCTACAGCCCAAGCGCTATATCACTGCGGTGCGCAACCCGATCCAACATATCGCTGCGGCACGCAGCCCGATCCATATATATATCGTTGCGACGTGCAGCCCGATATATATATGGCGTGCAGCCCGATTCATAGATATATAATCCTCACAACCAGGCCCTCGGCCTCTCTCAGTCATTAACCATACAATCAGACCCTCGGTCTATCTCAGTCATCAACCTCACAATCAGACCCTCGGTCTATCTCAGTCATCAACCTCACGATCACTCGGACCATCAGTAAAACAGGGAACTCAAGCCAAACAGCTTTCACATTTTAAGAAGTAAAGTGATAAAACCAGGTTTAAATAATAAATAGGTAAATCATGACTGAGGATATGCTTTCAAAACAAATAGAGTGAGGAAAAATAGTAAAAATGCCCCTAAGGATCTCAACAGGTCGGCACAAGGCCCCAAATATGGCATACAATCCAAAATATAATATCAATCTCTAAAATTTGGAATATCATAAGATTTCAAATCAAATACGCGACTTAACAGTCGTATGGGATGGATCAAGTCACAATCTCCAACAGTGCATGACTCCACGCTCGTCATCTAGCGTGTGCGTCACCTCAAAGTAGCACAACGATGCAAAATCCGGGGTTTCAAACCCTCAGGACAACATTTACAATCATTACTTACCTCGATCCCGTCCAAACTCTAGCCCGCGATGCCTTTGCCCTCACGAATCAACCTTCGGATGCTCCAAATCTAGCCACAATAAGTACATAACTATTAAAATATGCTAAGGGAACAAAACCCACTCGAAAATATCCAATTTACATCAAAATCCCGAAATTTCTCAAACTTGGCCCCCGGGCCCACGTTTTGGAATTCGATAAAAGTCTCTCATCAATAGATCTTGATCCTCTCACGAGTCTATACATACCAAGAACATCAAAATCGAACCTCAATTGTCCCTTCAAATTCCTAATTTATACTCTCCAAATCCAAGCCCTAATTCCTCAATTTTAGGCTTAATTTCCATGATTAATTGGGTAGAATTCACACAAGAATCGAGTATTGAGTTCAAAATGCTTACCTCCAGGTGTTATCTCTTGAATCGCTCTTCAAATTTTTTCAAAAAGCTCCAAATATCATTCAACAATTGAGAAAATAGGCCAAAGCTCGCGAAACTCACTTTAAAACATTCTGCCCCAGGTAAAAATTACCTTCTTCGCGAACGCGGTCAACGCCTCGCGTTCGCGAAGCACAAAATAACAGTGACCAAAAATTCTCCTTCGCGACCTGCCCATCGCGAATGCGATGCTTCCTCAGACAACTCTTTGCAAACACACCCCTTCACCCGCGAACGCAATGAATAACCTGACCTCAAACCTAGCCGACCACTTTCCTCTACGCGAACACGCAGCTTCACTCGCGAACGCGATGACCAAACACTCAGCCCTTCACGAACGCGCAGCTTTTCTCTCGAACGAGAAGGCTAAAATTCCAACCTTCACCAACTAACCCTTCGCGAATGCAGGTCTAATTCTCTGCAACATTTCAGCTGAATTTCTGCAATTCCAAACGACATGAAATGGTCCGATTGACCACCCAAAACTCACCCGAGGACCTCGAGACCTCAATCAAACATTCCAACATATCCCATAACCTCATTAAAACTTGTTCCAACCTTCGGAACGCCCAAAACAACATCAAAACACCAAAATTACATCGGATTCAAGCCTAAAAATTTCAAGAACTTCCAAATTACGCTTTTGATCAAAAACCCAACGAAACCACGTCCGAATGACCTGAAACTTTGCACATACGTCACAAATGACACAATGTATCTACTGCAACTTCCGAAATTCCATTCCGACCCCTATATCGAAATCTCACCTATCAACCAGAAAACATCAAAATCTCAATTTCGCCAATTCAAGCCTAAACCTTCCACGGACTTCCAAAATGCATTCTGATTACGCTCCTAAGTCCCAAATCACCTAACAGAGCTAACAAAATCATAAAAGTTCCTATCTGAGATCATATACAAACAAGTCAAATCTTGGTCAAACCTTTAAAATTTCAAGCTTCAAACTGAGAACTGTTCTTCCAAATTCATTCCGATTACCCTGAAAACCAAAACCAACGATTTACATAAGTCATAATACATCACATGGGGCAAGTCATGTCCGGGAACTGACGAGCAAGGTGCAAAAGCTCAAAATGACCGGTCGGTCGTTACAACCTCCCCCACTTTAACATACGTTCGTCCTCGAACGTGCCCAGAGTTATTCCAAAAGCCAACCAATAGCTAAATAACCTTACCATGAACATATACCTGGGGGTGATCCCACATCACCCTATCTCGTATAGGTCCGATGACACAATGTAACTGAAATTTCATAGTCCAACCTAGCCCATGAACGTTAGAACCATATTTCCACTTCTGAAATCATCCACAAGATCAAAATCTCATATCTATACTCTGACTAAGCCCGAACAATCTGTAATAACCCATACCCTCAACCTCGGTGCAATTACATGATATACCACATAACTCAAATGCTTGCAACATCGATAGGAAACCTCTTATCAACTAAAGTCTCATTCCAACACTTTCATATACTACCAATGATAAATGAAACATGCATTAAGCCGTAACCAATTCCCAAATCAACCATTCATGAAGCCACATCTCCTTTGGCAAGGACCATAGCAAATTTATGAACCGAACCTCAATATTATCTTTCCAACATGCTGAAATTGAATCCGTTTGTATTTATTAAAGATCCCATCGATCTTATCTAATCCAACACAACTACTCTGGTGACATGACACATCAATACCGACTATAGCCACGACTTGTGCAATCCGCACACCGATAAGAAACAATCCGAACATACCTAAATCATGAAAATAACTCAAATGAAAGAGTTGTACCGCAAGATCACTAGTAACACCACACACAATGCTGAGAACCTGTCTCACATCATAAAAATAGAACACACAAATCTAACCTGTAGGATCATACCTCCATATAGCTTCGCTCCAATGCACGACCTCATCCAAATACTGGTCCATGTGAAAACACCTTAAGTCACTATGCTCAAAATCGACAATTGTGTGCAATACGATGTCTAAAATCAAAGCAATCATCATAACCACCGTGAGGCAATTACATAACACCACACAACTCAAAAGGACATAACCGATACGCCATCCACCGAGTAATACCCAGTGCTCTTCCCGCTCGAATACCACTGCGAGGCCCTAATAACAATGCACCACATGTGCCTATAATCAACAAATCCTAACGATTTGCAATACGGAAAGGTAACTCATAGATCCCCCTGATTACTAATAGCTCAATAACAACTGAATCAACACATCCCTCACCAATGGCAACTCGAAGTCAGTAAAGCCGTCTCGATGCAAAGCACACATCCATATAGGTCTACCAATGAACCACACATCAACTCTAGTCACACACAACAGATAAATAGTCCTCCAAAGGTTCACAATGACTGAATCATAGCACACAGTATCATCTGACTAACTTACCCACATATTTGCCGGCCATAACCACGAGCTAACCTTTATATGAGAACTTTTAGTCTCCAAGTCCATAAAGCACACAAATTACCATATCTGATCCCAATTCCGCTGCTCGCATATATAACACACCTATAGTACTTAATCATCTCATAAGAGGTACACCTTAATTCTTCTATGCCACCAAGCAGACTCTAATATCATTATACGATCGAACAAGATAGTGCCGCAATACCAATAAAGCATCCATATCTCAAACACATCGTCCTATCTGAAATGTATACCCTCATCAAGCCATGCCAATCAGCGATCTCATTTATCTAGTCACTTGAAGCTGCCCATGCTATCTAAGTATTTGTGACCCCCCTTTCGAATATGAACCGTGACCTCACACATGCAATCTCAATCCTACACAACATACCGCATAACTCGTACAATCCTAAGATAACCACGAGAACTTCATATCCTTTCTGAACCACAAACAACTATGTACTCCACTAGCTAAGAACTTCCCATTGATCCCATCTAGATGTAAATCACTATACATCCCATGCTCCTCACGCCAATAGGAAAATATACCTCTCTAACTGTGGTAGGAACCATCAAGAACTCTCCAAATTCCATTCGCACAAAACTAAACCGTCAGGACTAAATCTCTCTAACTCAACCAAGCTACGCAGGCCACTAAAAACCCAATAGAATTGCCACGAAACACCTATAGAAACTCATTACTCCGTTCACATCTAAGGAACTTCTCATATCCTTACCGTATCGATCTGGTCTACTACCAAGCTATCCCATCTATAAAGGTTTCCTTCTGATTTACCTTCAACTTGATACTCCTTCTTGTTATACACCACAATTCATCAACCCAGACTCACCACACGAGACCCAAGCACAAAACCATACTGTCTAGGACTCATAAGTCACTGAATACTCTCTTAAATATTCCCAAAATCACCATATTCAAAATACTTTACTCTGAAGAGACTTCTTGCGAATCCAAATCCGTTACCTTTACCTTTACCTTTCTGATACTGATACATAGGATCCCATAATTAATATAGAAAATACCACAAGTTCTGACATCTTCCAATGAAAAATCAGTTTCTAGCCACATATACAACTTGAAAATACCTAATTGTTACATGTAAAATCTTGAACACATTAGAACCATTCTCGAGAGTCATGCACTCTATTCAAACTGCAATTAGCCTGATCAAACGAATAGAACCACCCATGCCTCAACAACACTCCGGCACCGTAGAGTGTAACTTCATCTTAGAACAACCAAGCAACTTCCTGCTCTATGCATCGAGCATCCATTACCAACAACAACTCAAGGCATTCCGTGATTCTCATACACCTATGAAGCATGACATAACCTTTGTCAAAATTTTCCTTTACTCGAGCCATCCTCGATCTAAATCTCCGTAAGCCATAACTGATTCACCAGTACGCCTCAAACTGGAAACAACATAGCACATAACCATGCAACCAACTAATCAATAGCAGACTCCCCTACTTGGCTTGAATCCATAGATCAAAACACACTCAATAACTCATAATGAATATACTCTATTGCTTCCATAATACCATAGTGAGATTAAACTCAATACTTCATAAGCTCGTGGAAAACAGACCATCTGGTACTTTATATCTTCTGCAAATCTCGCATTCATCCTCGCAACAGTCAAGCCTACTATCTTAAGCGGCCCAAATTTAAATTTTCAACACTTATATTTCACTTGTAAATGAGATCTTCTAACAAACAATATGAGGATCACACAACCTCAGAACACTCCGTAGGAGATAACCCACCTACTTTACCTCTAACTAACATTCTTGTATACCTTCCACTGTCATAAACATTACGCAGTCACTTAGTCCTCATAAGTCTGAACTCATACATCAACATGAAATTTACTTCACTCCCAGCTAGGAAACATGAAAATATTCTTCACACGCCCATAACCCGAAGCTATACTTTGAATCAAGATAGAAATCAAACATTAAATAGTCCTTACTGCCCCAAAGCAGACCCTTCTCGCCTCAATCAGTTCATATGAACATATCTCGCAGTCATAACATACTCATCACGTAGCTATCCAGTCATTACTCCCCTTAATAAGGACATAACAGAACATGTAGGTCCAGAAGCACGCGCTCACGCAATCATCAGCTCAGAGCTCAAGATATATGCAAAAATCCGGCCTCAATTCTTCGAGACTGGCCCAACATCAACACACAAAGATTACATCTCACCCCTTTATCAGGGAATCACAAGGCATCGATGCACATCTGATACCGAGCGTTCATGCACGCATACTAACGTGTGGAAGGAATTCAAAGAGTTACATTTCAAGCTGAATCAAGGATGCACGACAAGAATTCAAGAATGTGAAGTTTTTCCTAAAGGTTCTGCAACCTCCCAAGGTAAGTACAGACGTCTCCGTACCAATTTGTGAGACTCTACTAAAATGACTCATGACTCGTGAGACCTATGTAAGCTGGCTCTGATACCAACTTGTCACGACCCAAAATAGACTCGGTCGTGATGGCGCCTATCGTGAAACTAGGCCATCCAACACAATTCCCGAATCAACCATTTTCCAATAAAGTTGTTTTTATACGACTTATAAATCAATAATCTCATAATGAAAACTTAAAAGAGAAGTGCGGAATAATTACATAAGCCCAACATCGGGGTATCACTTGTCATGAGCATCTACCAAGGTATGAATACAACCAGAGTCTAAAAATGTACTAAATATAGTAATTAAAATGAGGGGAAGGAAAGCAGTGCTGCGAACGTCGTGCAACCACCTTGCTAACTCCGATGACTGTGCCTCTGAGCAACCAACACCCACTACCGAGGTCCGAAATACCTGAATCTGCACACGAGGTGTAGGGAGTAATGTGGGTACTCAAACCCAATAAGTAATAAGAATAAATAAAGACTGAGTAGTAGGAAACGATGAATCCACATTTATGATAAACTCAATAAGCACAACAGGTTTTCAAATTAGAATACGAGTCAATCGTCTCATTTAAAATCTAGCTTTTGGTAAAAATCATTTGAAAATGCTTTCCAACAGTTTCAGTAGGGGTTCAATACCATTTATAATAAAAGCGATGAAAACCATAATAGGCCCCTCAGGCAAAACATAGTTCGTATACAGCCCCTCGGACAAAACAGAAATTTATACCCATTTCATAACTTAAAAACTTCAGTTTGAATGAAAGTTGTTTAAAGCATTTGTTCAATATTTTCAATAGAGGCTCAGTCTAAAGATGAGTGAAAGCATTAATTAAATCAACATATTCGATAGAAACTCACTTTAAAGAGGAGTGAAAAACAGCAAGTTCATAAACAGGCCCCCAGGCAAAGTATCACTCAAGTACATGTATATCTATAGCCCCTCAGGAAAGCCTCTCAATCACTTGAGACTCAACTCTCATCAATCAGTGCTCACACTTAGCACTCACACTCAATAAGTACCATACAGTAACCATTGCGGCGTGCATCCCGATCCATAGCCCCTCGGGCAATATCACATCTCACACTATATACCTGTGCTCACTGGGGGTGTGCAAACTCTGGAGGGGCTCCTACAACCCAAGCGCTATATCACTGCGGCCCGTAGCCCGATCAAACATATCGCTGTGACGTGTAGCCCAATCCATATACATATCGTTGCGGTGTGTAGCCCGATCCATATACTACGGTGTGCAGCCCGATCTATTGGAATATAATCCTCACAACCAGGCCCTCGGTCTATCTCAGTCATTAACCTCACAATCAGACTCTCGGTCTATCTTAGTTAATACCCTCACAATTAGACCCTCGGTCTATCTTAGTCATCAACCTCACGATCACTCGGACCATCAGTAAAACAGGAAACTCAGCCCAAACAGTTTTCACATTTTAAGAAGTAAAGTGATAAAACTAGGTTTAAACAATAAACAGGTAAATCATGACTGAGGATATGCTTTCAAAACAAATAGAGTGAGGAAAAACAGTAAAAATGCCCCTAAGGGTCTCAACAGGTCGACACAAGGTCCCAAACATGGCATACAACCCAAAATATAATATCAATCTCTAAAATATGGAATATCATAAGATTTCAAATCAAATACGCGACTTAACAGCCATCCGGGATGGACCAATTCACAATCCCCAACGGTGCACGACTCCATGCTCATTATCTAGCATGTGCGTCACCTCAAAGTAGCACAACGATGTGAAATCCGGGGTTTCAAACCCTCGAGACAGCATTTACAATCATTACTTACCTCGATCCGGTCCAAACTCTAGCTCGCGATGCCTTTGCCTTCATGAATCGACCTTCGGATGCTCCAAATCTAGCCACAATTAGTACATAACTATTAAAATATCTTAGGGAACAATGCCCACTCGAAAATATCCAATTTACATAAAAACTCCCGAAATTGCTCAAACCCGGCCCCCGGGCCCATGTCTCGGAATTCGATAAAAGTTACATCACTAGAATCCTCATCATCTCACGAGTCTATACATTCTAAGAACATCAAAATCAGACCTCAATTGCCCCTTCAAATTCTCAATTTACAAGCTCCAAATCCAAGCTCTAATTCCTCAATTTTAAGCTTAATTTCCATGATTAATTGGGTAGAATTCACACAAGAATCGAGTATTGAATTAAAAAATCTTACCTCCAGGTGTTATCCCTTGAATCCCTCTTCAAATCTTCTCAAGAAGCTCCAAAAATCGTTCAACAAATGAGAAAATAGGCCAAAACTCGCGAAACTCACTTTTAAACATTCTGCCCAGGTAAAAAATACCTTCTTCGCGAACGCGGTCAACGCCTCGCGTTCGCGAAGCACAAAATAACATTGACCAAAAATTCTCCTTCGTGATCGCGACCTGCCCATCGCGAACGCGAAGCTTCCTCAGACAACGCTTCGCGAACACACCCCTTCACCCGCGAACGCGATAAATAACCTGACCTCAAACCCAGTTGACCACTTTCCTAGACGCGAATGCGATAACCAAACACTCAGTCCTTCGCGAACACGGAGCCTTCCTCGTGAACACGAAGGCTAAAATTCCAGACTTCACCAACTAACCCTTCATGAACGCGACCTTCTCGCGAACGCGAAGGTCTAATTCTCTGCAACACTTCAACTGAATTTTTGCAATTCCAAACAACATGAAATGGTCCGATTGACCACCTGAAACTCACCCGAGGCCCTCGGAACCTCAACCAAACATGCCAACATATCCCATAACCTCATTCAATCTTGTTCCAACCTTCGGAATGCCCAAAACAATATCAAAACACCAAAATCACATCGGATTCAAGCCTAAGAATTTCAAGAACTTCCAAATTACGCTTTTGATAAAAAACCCAACCAAACCACGTCCGAATGACCTAAAATTTTGCACACACGTCACAAATGACAAAATGGAGCTACTGCAACTACTGGAATTCCATTCTGACCCCTATATCAAAATCTCACCTATTAACCGAAAAATGCCAAAATTTTAATTTCGCCGATTCAAGCCTAAACCTTCTACGAACTTCCAAAATGCATTCCGATCACGCTCATAAGTCCCAAATCACCTAACGGAGCTAACAAAATCATAAAAATTCCTATTTGAGATCATATACAAACAAGTCAAATCTTGGTCAAACCTTTCAAATTTCAAGCTTTAAACTGAGAACTATTCTTCCAAATTCATTCCGATTACCCTGAAAACCAAAACCAACAATTTACATAAGTCATAATGCATCACACGGGGTAAGTCATGCCCGGGAACTGACGAGCAAGGTGCAAAAGCTCAAAACAACCGGTTGGGTCGTTACAACAAAAAATAAACATAAAACCAACTAATTGTATTAACTTAGAACTGACTAGAAGTAAAAAGCAAATACCAACAATAACAAGGATAGTGCAACAGAAATCTAAAAAGAAAGAGGATGAGAATTACATTGATACAGAAAGAGATGGGGATAACTCACAAAGTACAAACAAAAACTTCAGTGTCTCTGGGCTGAAGTTATACAAAATGAACTTAATAACTTCAGCATAGAATATGCTAAAGTAAACAAAAAAGTACGACATTAAAACATAAAAAAAGAATTACAAACACTAAGCATCATCACCACCACCACCATCATCATCATCATCATAGTACTCCTCAATTTCTCTAAATATCTCATCATCAGTATCGAAGATAACTATAGGGTACTCAGGAAAAAGACCATAGAGTCTAACGAGATCATTCTTCAACTTGTTGAATTCATCATGCAGCTGACTTTGTTCAATGATTACTCTGTCCATAAGAGAAAGAAGAGTCTTCAGATGGTTTTGCAGCTTGGAATAGTCGTCCCCGATGGGAAACTTAAAATTATCAAACTTCTGCACAACCTTGTCAAACGAGGTTGAATAACCTCCACAACTATGTTCCAGGTTAAGCATGTTCTGGAACAATTCATTGGCAAAAAACTATGGTCTGATTCTCTCCTAATAAGCCTTTATTTGATCCCACAAAAGCATAAGATTAGACATCGGTTTGTTATTGTACCACTCACACTTCAAAGTCTCCCACTTTTGCATAATTTCATCCATATTAGGCTTCCTACTTCTGCTTGCACCAGACATTCTTTCTATAACAAAAGCTAAAGGACTAAGGATGAATATAAATTTAAAGAAATATGATGGAAGTATACGAATGACTATGAAATTTTCAAGTGAAGAGATTGTTAATATAGACAAAGAGTTCACCTAATCAATTTAATATCTATAAATGTAAAAGTAACTTTTCAGGTGTTTTTACTGTTTTACGTTTAGAGAAATTGAATGAAACAAGATAAGTAGGTGGTAAAACAAGTATGTCGTAAATGCAAAAAGAAATGTAACTTCAGCCCTAATAAGCCCACAGTTTTTCTATAGTATAAAAATAACTTCAGCCTGAAAATTTTTCACATAATCAATGTAAGTGCAAAAGTAACTTTTCGGATCATTTACTATATGGTCAAACAAATTTAAATGAAAGATAAAGTAGGTGATAAAAGACAAAAAGTAGCTAGTAAATGCAGAAAAATAAGTATGAAGTTAAAAAAAATACCAAAATATGCTGAAGTTTTTGTCATAAGCTTTTTTTAAAACTTCAGCCCAATGTGCCGAAGTTATTTAGTTCATTTCTAAAAACTTCAGCACATCATAAGCTGAAGTTTTTCGTTGTAGATTCAATAGTTTTGTCGTAAAGCTTTTGCAAAAACTTCAACCCAATGTGCTGAAGTTATTTAGTTCATTTCTAAAAACTTCAGCACTTGATAAGCTGAAGTGTTTGTCTTGAATTCAATAGTTTTTGTCGTAAAGCTTTTTCAAAAAAACTTCTGTCACGACCCAAAACGACCCGATCACGATGACACCTATCGTGAAACTAGGCCAGCTGACAAAACTCCCGAATCAACCATTTTCTAATAAAAGTTGTTTTTATACCATTTATAAATCAATAATCTCATAATGAAATTTAAAAAGAAAAGTGTGGAATAATTACAGAAGTCCGGCATCGGGGTGTCACTAGTCATGAGCGTCTACCAAAGTCTGAATTAAACAAGAGTCTAAAATGTACTAAATACAGTAATGAAAATGAGATGAAGGAAAGCAGTGCTGCGAACGTCATGCAACCACCTTGCTAACTCCGATGACTCCGCCTCTGAGCAATCAACACCCGTTACCAGGTTCCGAAATACCTAAATCTGCACATGAGGTGCAGGTATTAATGTGAGTACTCCAACCCAGTAAGTAATAAGAGTAAATAAAGACTGAGTAGTAAGAAACGATGAATCCACATTTATGATAAACTCAATAAGCACAACAGGCTTTCAAATCAGAATACGAGTCAATCGTCTCATTTAAAATCCAGCTTTTGGTGAAAATCATTTGAAAAATGCTTTCCAACAGTTTCAGCAGGGGTTCAATACCATTTATAATAAAAGAGATGAAGACCATAATCGGCCCCTCGGGCAAAACATAGTACGTAAACAGCCCCTCGGGCAAAACATGAATCATAAACACCTCATAACATAAAAAATCTAGTGGAAATAACAAAGCCAAATCAGAGATTTAATACCGAATATCTCATAAAAACTCCAGCTTAAATGAAAGTTGTTTAAAAATATTTGTTCAACATTTTCATAGAGGCTCCGTATAAAGAGGAGTGAAAACAGCAATTACATAGAAACAAGCCTCTCAGGCAAAGCATCACTCACATATGTATACAGCACCTCAGGCAAGCCTCTCAAGTCACTCGAGACTCAACTCTCATCAGTCAGCGCTCACACTCAGCACTCACACTCAATAAGTACCATATAGTAACTGCTACAGCATGCAGCCTGATCCATATATATAGTCGACTGCGCTCATTGAGGGTGTGCAGACTCCGGAGGGGCTCCTATAGCCCAAGCGCTATATTGCTGCGGCGTGCAACCCGATCCATATACATAAATATATATATATATATATATATATATATATATATATATATATATATATATATATATATGTGTGTGTGTGTGTGTGTGTGTGTGTATGTGTGTGCGGCATGCAGCCCGATCCATAAATATATAATCCTCACAACTAGGACCTCAGTCTCTCTCATCAGTCATTAACCTCACCATCAGACCCTCGGTCTATCTCAGTCATTAACCTCACAATCAGACCTCGGTCTATCTTAGTTAATACCCTCACAATCAGACCCTCGGTCTATCTTAATCATCAACCTCACAATCGCTCGGACCATCAGTAAAACAGGGAACTCAGCCCAAATAGTTTTCACATTTTAAGAATTAAAGTGATAAAATCAGGTTTAAATAATAAACAGGTAAATCATGATTGAGTATATGCTTTCAAAACAAATAGAGTGAGGAAAAGTAGTGAAAATGCCCCTAAGGGTCTCAACAGGCCGGCACAAAGCCCCAAACATGGCATACAACCCAAAATATAATATCAATCTCTAAAATATGGAATATCATAAGATTTCAAATCAAATACGCGACTTAACAGTCGTATGGGACGGACGAAGTCACAATCCCCAACGGTGCACAACTCCACGCTCGTCATCTAGCATGTGTGTCACCTCAAAGTAGCACAACGATGTGAAATCCGGGGTTTCAAACCCTCAGGACAACATTTACAATCATTACTTACCACTCCGGTCCAAAATCTTGCCCGCGATGCCTTTGCCCTCACGAATCAACCTCCAGATTCTCCAAATCTAGCCACAATCAGTACATAACTATTAAAATATGCTAAGGGAATAAAGCCCACTCGAAAATATCCAATTTACATCAAAAATCCCGAAATTGCTCAAATCCAGCCCTCGGGCATACGTCTCGGAATCCGATAAAAGTCACATCAATAGAATCCTCATGCTCTCACGAGTCTATACATACCAAAAATATCAAAAATCGGATCTCAAATGGCCCCTCAAATCCCAAATTCTTGGTCTCCAATTACAAGCCCTAGTTTTTCAATACCAGACTTAAATTCCATGATTAATTAGGTAGAATTCACATAAGAAACGAGTATAAAGTCCATAAATCTTACCTCAAAGTGATTCCCCTTGAATCCATCTTCAATCCTCTTCAAAAAGCTCCAAAAGCGACCAAAATGGTGGAAAAAACCCCAAAATCGCGGACAAGACGACTATTTAAACATTCTGCCCAGGCCTGAAATCCTTCTTCTCGAACGCGGTCAAAGCCTCGCATTCATGAAGCACAAAGTAACTTTGACCAGAATTTCTTCTTCGCGATCGCTACCTGCCCATCGTGAATGCGATGCTTCCTCAGACTAAACCTTTGTGATCGCGTCACAACACTCGCGAAAACGATGCATAAAAATGCCTCAAGTCCAGCTGACCAAATTACTGTACGCGAACGCGGTCCACTCTACGCGTACATGATGACCAAACATCTAGCCCTTCGCAAACGCATAGCCTTCCTCGCGAATGCAAAGGCTTAACTCCCAGTCTTCACCAACTAACCCTTCGCGAACACAAGGGCCTACTCGCGAACGCGAAGGTCTAATTCTCTGCAAAACTTTAGCTGAATTTCTGCAATTCCAAACAACATGAAATAGTTCGATTGTCCACCCGAACTCACCCGAGGCCCTCGGGACCTCAACTAAACATGCCAACATATCCCATAACCTCATTCAAACGTGTTCCAACTTTCGGAACACTCAAAGAAACATCGAAACACCAAAATCACATCGGATTCAAGCCTAAGAATTCCAAGAACTTCCAAATTACGCTTTTGATAAAAAAAACCAACCAAACCACGTCCGAATGACCTGAAATTTGCACACACGTCACAAATGACACAACAGAGCTACTGCAACTTCCGGAATTCCATTCCGACTCATATATCAAAATCTCACCTATCAACCAGAAAACGTCAAAATCTCAATTTCGCCAATTCAAGCCTAAACCTTCCACGGACTTCCAAAATGCATTCCAGTCACACTCCTAAGTTCCAAATTATAAAAATTTCTATTCGAGATCATATACAAACAAGTCAAATCTTGGTCAAACTTTTCAAATTTCAAGCTTCAAACTGAGAACTATTCTTTCAAATTCATTCCGATTACCATGAAAACCAAAACCAACGATTTACATAAGTCATAATCCATCACACGGGGCAAATTATGCCCAAGAATTGACGAGCAATGTGCAAAAGCTCAAAACAACCAATTGGGTCATTACATCCTCCCCCACTTAAACATACGTTCGTTCTCGAACGTGCCCTGAGCTGTTCTAAAAGCCAACCAATCGTTGAATAACCTTACCATGAACATATACCCAGGGGTGATCCCATGTCACCCTATCTCGTATAGGTCCGATGACATAATGTAACTGAAATTTCACAGTCCAACTTAGCCCATGAACCTTAGAACCACATTTCCACTTCTGAAATCATCTACAAAATCAAAATCTTATACCTATACTCTGAATAAGCTCGAACAAGCTGTAATAACCCGTACCCGCAACCTCAGTGCGATTACATGATATACCACATAACTCAAAGGCTTGCAGTGCTAACTTCTAATCACAATAGCTGCACACAATAACAGAATATCGATAGGAAATCTCTTATCAACTAAAGTCTCATTCCAACACTTTCATATACTACCAATGATAATGAAACACGTAATAAGCAACCGTTTTCTCAGATCAACCATTCATGAATCCACTACTTCTTTGGAAAAGACCATAACAAATTTCTGAGCCGAACCTCGATATTATCCTTCCAACATGCTGAAATTAAATCCGTTTGTAGTCATTAAAGATCCTGATGATCTCATCGAATCCAACACAACTACTCTGGTGACATTGACACATCAATACAGACTAAAGCCACGACTTGTGCAATCCATGCACCAATAAGCCACAATTCGAACTTACTCAAATCTTGAAAATGACCCAAATGAAAGAGCTGTACCGCAAGCTCACTAGTACCACCACAACGCAAGGCTGAGAACCCGCCGCACATTGTAGAAACAAAACACATGAATCTAACCTGCAGGATCATACTTCCACATAGCTTCACTCCAATGCGCGACCTCATCCAAACACTGGTCCACATGAGACACCTTAAGTCACTATGCTCAAAATCGACAACCATGCGCAACATGATGTCTAAAACCAAAGCAATCATCATAACCACCGCGAGGCAATTACATAACACCACACAATTCGAAAGGACATAACCGATACGCCATCCACCGAGCAATACCCAGTGTTCTTCCTTCTCGATTTCTACTGAGAGGCCCTAATAACACCGCACCTCATGTGCCTATAATCAACAAATCCTAACGGTTCGCAATATGGAAAGGTAACTCATAGATCCCCCTGATTACTAATAGCTCAATAATAACCGAATCAACACATCCCTCACTAATGGAAACTCGAAGTCAACAAAGCCATCTCGATGCAAAGCACACATCCATATAGGTCTACCAATGAACCACACATCAACTCTAGTCACCCATAATAGATAAATGACCCTCCGAAGGTTCACAATGACTGAATCATAGCACATACTATCATGTGACTAACTTGCCCACATCTTTGCCGTTCACAACCACAAGCCAACCTATATATGAGAACTTCTAGTCTCCAAGTCCATAAAGCACACGAATTACCATATCTGATCCCAATTCCGCCGCTCACATATATAACATACCTCTAGTACTCAATCATCTCATGAGAGGTACATATATAATTCTTCTGAGCCACCAAGCAAGCTCGAATATCGTCCATTGATCAGGTAAGATAGTGCCGCAATACCAATAAAGCATCCATAACTCGAAAACATCGCCCTTTCTGAAATGTTATACCCTCATCAAGCCACACCAATCAGTGATCTCAGTTATCTAGTCACCTGAAGCTGCCCATGATATCTAAGAATTTGTGACCTTTCTTTTAAATCTGAACCGTGTCCTTACACATGCAAATCTCAATCCTACACAACATACCGCATAAACTGTACCATTCTAGGATAACCACGAGAACTTCATATCATTTCTGGGCCACAAGAAGCTACGTACTCAATTAGCCAAGAACTTTCCATTGATCCCATCTAGAAGAAAATCACTATACATCCCATGCTCATCACGCCAATTGGAAAAATATACCCCTCTAACTATGGTGGAAACTATCTAGAACTCTCCGAATTCCATTTGCACAACTCTAAATCGTCAGGACTGAGTCCTTTAACTCAACCAAGCTACGCAGGTCATTAAAACCCAAAAGAATTGCCGCGAAAACACCTGTAGAAACTCATTACCTTGTAAGCATCCAAGAACTAATCATATCCTTACCATACCGATTCAGCCTACTACCAAGCTATCCCATCTATCTGAGTTCCCTTCTGATCTACCTTCAACTTGATACTCCTTCTTGCTATAACATCACCATTCCTCAACCCAGGCTTACCACACGAGACCCAATCATAAAGCCACACCGTCCTACGGTCCATAAGTCGCTGAATACTCTCTAGATATTCCCAACAGCACCACGTCCAAAATGCTTACCCTGAAGAGACTTCCTACGAATCCAAAGCCATTACCTTCACCTTCCTGATATTGATATATAAAATCCCATAATTAATATAGAAATACCACAAGTCTTGACATCTTCCAATGAAAACTCAGTTTCTAGCCACATATACAACTTGAAAGTACCCAAGTGTTATATGTAAAATCTTGAACACATTAGAACCATTCTCGAGAGTCATTCACTCTACTCAAACTGCAATTATCCTGATCAAACGAACAGAACCACCCACGCATCAATAACACTCCGACACCGCAGAGTGTAAACAACCAAGCAACTTCCTGCTCTATGCACCGAGCATCCATTACCAACTATAACTCAAGACATTCCGTGATTCCCATACACCTATGAAGCATGGCATAACCTTTGTCAAAATTTTCCTTTACTCGAGCCATCCTCGGTCTTAATTTTTTTAAGCCATAACTAATTCACTCGCACGCCTCAAACTGGCACCACCATAGTACATAACCGTGCAATCAGCTAATCAATAGTAGACTCCCCCATTTGGCTCGAAGCCATAGATCGAAACACACTCAATAACTCATAACGCATATATTCTATTGCTGCCATAATACCATAGTGAGATTAAACTCAATCCTTCATAAGCTCGTGGAACACAGAACATCTGGTACTTTATATCTTCTGCAAATCTTGCATTCATCCTCGCAACAGTCAAGCCCACTCTCTTAAGCGGCCCAAATTTAAATTTCAACACATATAATTCACTTGTAAATGAGACCTCCTAACAGACAACATAAGGATCACACAACCTCAGAACACTCCGCAGGAGATAACCTACCTGGTTTGCCTCCAACTAACATTTTTGTATACCTTCCACCGTCATAAAGATCACACAGTCACTTAGTTTTGCTGAGTTTGAACTCATACCGCAACATGAAATTTGCTTCACTCCCAATTAGAACACATGAAAAGATTCTTCACACACCCATAACTCGGGGCTACACTTCAAATTAAGATGGAAATCAAACACCAAATAGTCCTTGCTGCCCAAAAGTAGACCCTTCTCGCGTCATTCGGTTCATATGAACACATCTCACAGTCATAACATACTCATCACGTAGCTATCCAGTCATTACTCCCTTTAATAGGGACACAACAGAGCATGTAGATCCAGAAGCACACGCTTACGCAATCATCATCAACTTAGAGCTCAAGCTATAGGCAAAAATCTGGCCTCGAGTCCTCCAGACTGGCCCAACATCATCGCACAGAGATCATATCTCACCCCTTGATCAGGGAATCACAAGCCATCGATGCATATATGATACTGAGCACTCATGCATGCATATGAACACGTGGAAGGAATTTCAAGAGTTATTTTTCAAGCTGAATCTAGGACGCACGATAAGAATTCAAGAATGTGAAGTTTTTCCTAAAGGTTCTGCATCCTCCCGAGGATAAGTACAGCCGTCTCCGTACCGATTCGCGAGACTCTACTAAACCTGCCCATGACTTGTGAAACCTATGTAACCTAGGCTCTAATACCAACTCTTCACGACCTAAAACCGACCCGATTGTGATGGAACCTATCGTGAAACTAGGCCAGCCGACACAACTCCCGAATCAACCATTTTCCAATAAAAGTTATTTTTATACCATTTATAAATCAATAATCTTATAATGAAATTTAAAAAGAAATGTGCAGAATAATTACACAAGCCCGGCATCGGGGTATCACTAGTCATGAGTGTCTACTAAGGTCTGAATACAACAAGAGTCTAAAAATGTACTAAATACAGTAATGAAAATAAGATGAAGGAAAGTAGTGTTGCAAACGTCATGCAGCCACATTGCTAACTCCGATGACTCCGCCTCTGAGCAATCAACACCCGCTACCGGATTCTGAAATACCTGAATCTGCACACGAGGTGCAGGGAGTAATGTGAGTACTCCAACCCAGTAAGTAATAAGAGTAAATAATAACTGAGTAGTAGGAAACGGTGAATCCACATTTATGATAAACTCAATAAGCACAATAGGCTTTCAAAACAGAATACGAGTCAATCGTCTTATTTAAAATCCAGCTTTTGGTGAAAATCATTTGAAAAATGCTTTCCAACAGTTTCAGTAGGGGTTCAATGCCATTTATAATAAAAGAGATGAAAACCATAATCGGCCCCTCGGATAAAACATAGTTCGTAAACAGCCCCTCGGGCAAAATAGGAATCATAAACAACTCATAACATAAAAATCTTAGTGGAAATAACAAAGCCAAATCAGTGATTTAATACCGAATATCTTATAAAACTCAATCTTAAATGAAAGTTGTTTAAAAACATTTGTTCAAAATTTTCACAGAGGCTCAGTATAAAGAGGAGTGAAACTATCAATTACATAAAAACAAGCCCCTCGTGCAAAGCATCACTCACATATGTATAAAGCACCTCGGGCAAGCCTCTCAGTCACTCGAGACTCAACTCTTATCAGTCAGTGCTCACACTCAACACTTACACTCAATAAGTACAATATAGTAACCACTGTGGCGTGCAGCCCGATCCATATATCGCTGCGGCGTACAACCCGATCCATATATATATATTGCTGCGGCGTGTAGCCCGATCCATAAATATATAATCCTCACAACCAGGCCCTCGGCCTCTCTTAGTCATTAACCTTACCATCAGACCCTCGGTCTATCTCAGTCATTAACCTCACAATCAGACCCTCGGTTTATCTCAGTCAATAACCTCACAATCAGACCCTCGGTCTATCTCAATCATCAACCTCACAATCACTCGGACCATTAGTAAAATAGGGAACTCAGCCCAAACGGTTTTCACATTTTAAGAATTAATGTGATAAAATTAGGTTTAAACAATAAACAGGTAAATCATGACTGAGGATATCCTTTCAAAACAAATAGAGTGAGGAAAAGTAGTGAAAATTCCCCTAGGCGGCTCAACAAGCTGGCACAAGGACGCAAATATGGCATACATTCCAAAATATAATATCAATCTCTAAAATATGGAATATCATAAGATTTCAAATCAAATACACGACTTGACAGTTGTAAGGGACGGACCAAGTCACAATCCCTAACGGTGCACGACTCCACGCTCGTCATCTAGCATGTGCGTCACCTTAAAGTAGCACAATGATGTGAAATTCGGGGTTTCAAACCCTCAGGACATCATTTACAATCATTACTTACCTCAATCTGGTCCAAACTCTAGCCCGCGATGCCTTTGCCCTCACGAATCAACCTCCGGATGTTCCAAATCTAGCCACAATTAGTACATAACTATTAAAATATGCTAAGGGAACAAAGCCCACTCGAAAATATCTAATTTACATAAAAAATCCTGAAATTGCTCAAATCCGGCCCCGAGCCCACGTCTCAGAATCCTATAAAAGCCACATCAGTAGAATCCTCATCCTCTCACGAGTCTATAAATACCAAGAACATCAAAAATTGGACCTCAAATGTCCCCTCAAATCCGTCTAGGTCTCCAATTACAAGCTATAGTTCTTCAATACTAGGCTTAAATTCCATTATGAATTAGGTAGAATTCACATATGAAACTAGTATAAAGTCCATTAATCTTACCTCCAAGTGATTCCCCTTGAATCCCTCTTTAATCCTCTTCAAAAAGCTCCAAAAATGACCAAACTTGGTGGAAATAAACCCCAAAATCGCGGACAAGATGACTATTTAAACATTCTGCCCAGGCCTAAAATCCTTCTTCGCGAACGTGGTAAAAGCCTCACGTTCGCGAAGCACAAAATAACTTTGACTAGAATTTCTTCTTCGCGATCGCGACCGGCCCATCATGAATGCGAAGCTTCCTCAGACTAAACCTTCACGATTGCATCACAACACTCATGAATGCGATGCATAAAAATGCCTGAAGTCTAGCTGACCAAATTACTCTACGCGAACGCGATGACCAAACGTCCAGCCCTTCGCGAATGCATAGCCTTCCTTGCGAACGCGAAGGCTTAACACCCACCCTTCACCAACTAACCCTTCGCGAACGCGAGGGCCTACTCACGAACGCGTAGGTCTAATTCTCTACAACACTTCAGCTAAATTTTTGCAATTCCAAACAACATGAAATGGTTCGATTGACCACCCGAACTCACCCGAGGCCCTAGGGACCTCAACCAAACATGCCAGCATATTGCATAACCTCATTCAAACTTGTTCCAACCTTCGGAACGCTCAAAGCAACATCAAAACACCAAAATCACATCGGATTCAAGCCTAAGAATTCCAAGAACTTCCAAATTACGCTTTTGATAAAAAAACCCAACCAAACCACGTCCGAATAACCTAAAATTTTGCACAAACGTCAAAAATGACCAACAGAGCTACTGAAACTTCTGGAATTCCATTCCGACCCCTATATCAAAATCTCACCTATCAACCGGAAAACATCAAAATCTCAATTTCGCCAATTCAAGCCTAAACCTTCCACGAACATCCAAAATGCATTCCGATCACGCTCCTAAGTCCCAAATCACCTAACGGAGCTAACAAAATCATAAAAATTCCTATCCGAGATCATATACAAACAAGTCAAATCTTGGTCAATCCTTTCAAATTTCAAGCTTCAAACTGAGAACTGTTCTTCCAAATTTATTCCGATTACCCTGAAAACCAAAACCAATGATTTACATAAGTCATAATCCATCACACGGGGTAAATCGTGCCCGAGAACTGACGTGCAAGGTGCAAAAGCTCAAAACGACTGGTCGGGTCATTACAATTTCAGTCCAATATACTGAAGTTATTTTGTTCATTTCTAAAAACTTCAGCACTTGATAAGTTGAAGTTTTTGTCCTGGATTCAATAGTTTTTGTCGTAAAGCTTTTTCAAATAACTTACGCAGAAACTGCTGAAGTTATTTAGTGTATTTCTAAAAACATCAGCACTTGATAAGCTGAAGTTTTTGTCCTGGACTCGATAGTTTTTGTCGTAAAGTTTTTTCAAAAAATTTCAGCAGTTTATGCTGAAGTTATTTAGTGTATTTCTAAAAACTTCAGCACTTGATGAGCTGAAGTTTTTGTCCTACAGTCGACACTTTTGTTATGACTTTTAACCAAAACTTCAGCTTAAAAAGCAGAAGTTATTTACTTCATGCTGAAGTTTAGCATACTGAATTTCAACAAAAATATACTTAAAATTCATGAAAAAAGACATAAACATATTTGATTCAATCCAAGTCAACTAAAAAACTAATTAATGCGAATAGAACAAAATTTAAAAGATATCACATAATTCACACAAAATAATGTATATTCATAAAATACAATTTGTTTTCACTTACATCCTTGAAAAAAAAATTAGTTTTTTGTTTACAAGTTATTCTCTATTCAAAAAATTCACCGAGTGTCTTCATATTCTCCATAGTCATATCCTAGTTGCTCTTCTTGGTTTTCTTAAACATGTTCCATGAGTCCAAAGATTTGCAGCCAATTCTCTGTTGAATACCAATGCATGCCTTTGGTTATAGAGATCTAAAATTCGCTTCCAACTGAACTTTACTACTATGAATTTTTTAGGAACTCCCGTCTTCTTTCTTAACAACATTACTACTATGATTTCATGCTTACAGATGAGACCTAGACACTATCAAATCTCAGTTTCAAACTTAGAAAATATGCCCATGCTGAAGAGCTCCTGGCATAATAACTTTGCACCATATACACATAAACCTTCACTATGTCTTCAACTGATTCATAGAAGCAGCAATACGAGCCCCTTACTTTACTACCTTGTACGGACCTCTGAATTACATTTGCCATATTCTTGCATTTCCCACATATGTGCATCTGTGAGGAGTCACTAAGTGTGAAAAGGTGTTCATGAAAATTCGCTGCAGCACCATGAGCTATAAGACAGTCACACTCCATTTCACCAAATTTAATTCTACCAAAGTATTTTCTGTCAGCCACACGAAGTTTACTACTATGATTTTTTTAGCATATCCCGTCTTCTTTCATAAGAAAAACAACAAGCAAATATTGGCAAAGACATGCTTACTGGTGTGCAACTGGGAATTTGTGGGAAGCAAAGATAATAAAGAAGAAGTCGAAAATACTTCATATGTGACGGAGAGTGGCCACATAAAAAACTCGAGCTCTAGGAAATTTGCTCTTTTTCCTAAAAGTTAGATTTATCAACTAGTAAAAAGAGCAAATTGTCCTGGAGTTTGAGTTTTTGATCTGGACACTCTCCTTCACATATGAAGTATTTCGACTTTTCCTTTATTATCTTTGCTTCCCATGAACTCCCTGCTACACCCAATAAGCATGTCTTTGCCAACATGTTCTTGTTTTTCTTTGAGTATAAATTTAAAGAAATATGATAGAAGTCTATGGTTGATTATGAAATTTTCAAGTGAAAAGATTGTTAATATAGCCAAAGAGTGCACCTAATCAATTTAATATGCTGAAGAGATTGTTAACTGTTTTTTGTTCAGAGAAATTGAATGTAACAAGATAAGTGGGTGGTAAAACAAGTAAGTGGTAAATGCTAGTAGTTGGTAAAAAATAAGGCCACAGTTTTTCTATAGTAAAAAAAAAACTTCATTTACTATATGCTCAGAGAAATTTAAATGAAAGATGAAGCAGGCGATATAGGTGATAAATGACAAAAAAGTAGCTAGTAAATGCAAAAAGATAAGTATCAAGTTAAAAAAAAATACCAAAACATGCTAAAGTTTTTGTTGTAAAGCTTTTTAAAAAATATTTAGGCCAATGTGCTGAAGTTTATTAGTGTATTTCAAAAAACTTCAGCACTTGATAAGCTAAAGTTTTTGTCCTGGATTCAATAGTTTTTGTCGTAATGTTTTTTCAAAAAACTTCAGCAGAAACTACTGATGTTTTTAGTGTATTTCTAAAAACTTCAGCACTTGATAAGTTGAAGTTTTTATTCTGGATTCAATAGTTTTTGTCATAGAGCTTTTTCAAAAAACTTTAGCACAAACTGCTGAAGTTATTTCGTGTATTTCTAAAAACTTCAGCACTTGATAAGCTGAAGTTTTTGTCCTACAGTCGACACTTTTTTTATGGCTTTTAACAAAAACTTCAGCTTAAAAAGCAGAAGTCATTTACTTCATGCTTAAGTTTTTTCAACAAAAATGTACTTAAAATTCATGATAAAAGACACAAACATATTTGTCTGAACAGAAGTCAACTAAAAAAATAATTAATGTATATTCACAAAATCCAAATTTTGTGCACCCAATCCTCTAATCAAAAAATTCACACAGAGTCTCTTCAAAATCTCCATAATCATGTCCTTGTTGTTCTTCTGGAGTTTCATAGCCGCTATCTTGTTTCCACTTTTCATGAGCCCAAAGATTGGCAACCAATTCTCTCCTGAATGTCAATGCCTGACTTTGATCGAAATTGAAGACATCTTCTCTCTTCAATCGCATATCAATGAACTTAAGAGCAAATATACCACAATCAACACTACAAAAAGAACATGAAAAAGAAATTGAAGAATAGTTAACACAAGTGCAAAAAATAATAAACATAAGATGCATGGTAAAACATATACGAAATACGTACTTGTTACCCTGTAGCGGTGTCTCCATCCACTTAATTAGAAATTTTTCCACAGGCATTTTCCCGTAAAATTTATTGTGTGCCCTAAAGTCCAATCATTTGAGACAGTGTGGGATCAACTGGGCATAATTTCTGACATGTTCAAGCGTACGATCATATGTTACACTACCCATGAAATCATACACATATATAATTTTATCTTTAAAGTCCAGAATTCCAAAAAAGCAGTACGTAGATCTCTGGCCCATCATTGGCTTAAGTCTAAATGGAAAGAATACTTTTCTGGAAATGCCCATGAGATACCACAGGAAAGGTCGAGGCCTTTTACGTAGTTGGCCACCTTTTTATTCGTTGATTCTTCAATAAACCAACTAATGTTCGTAAGTGGCTGAATAACCGCTTCTTCTTCTTCTTTTTTAGCCTGTTGTTTGGATATCCTCTTTCTCTTTGATTTGCTCTTTTTTTGATCCTCCATTCTCTTTTCCTTCCTTTTTCTAATTTTCTCCTTCTGTTCTTCTGAAGGATGAATACCAGCTAGCTTAGTCATATACTGATCAAAAATTAAATATGTTACTGTATATCTTGATTTTGGATAACCTGGAAGGTGATAGCAATATTTTTTGCGCAAGTAATATATGCCCACTTCCATATGCTGCAAATGAACAACAACAAATGATAACATATGAAATAAAAACTTCAGCAGGCATAATTATGATGTTTAGAAAAAACGCATTACAACACTACAAACAACATGACAAAAACTTAAGCATATTCAGTTTGAAGTGTTAGAAAATACTCTAAAAAACTTTAGCATGTTTGATTTAAAAGTTTTGAAAAAAAAACTAGAGAATGCATGTCAAAAACTTCAACACGGTTAGGCTGAAGTTTTAGCAAATAAGCTAAAAAACTTCAGCAATTTACTATGAATAAAGTTGAAGTTTTCCAAATTACAATACAAAAACTTTACTATAAAAAAAATTGAAGTTTTGGGAAATACAGTTGAAAACCAATTCAAAAAACAAACTTAATAAATTACTTCATCCGCAAGATCAGAGTTAGGATCCATAAGCTTGGTAAAGAATGATTTTGCAATATCAACTCCAGCTAATCTGAATGGATTGGAATCATATTCACTGGCATCCATCTCCAACCACTCTGTAAATCTTTGCATCAATCCACTGTCTTGATTAACATAATGGAAGGGACACCTTCGTGCAGTCTTTCCTACTTTCCAATCTTGCCCCTTTGCTTTTGTTTATGAATTACGTAAGGATATATCAATCAAATACTCTCCATACGAATCCTTTTCCCTTTTTTATCTGATTTTTCTTTTGCTTGCTCTTCTTGCTGTTCCGTCACAACTAACTACTGTTGTTCAGCAGCAGGGGAAAAATCCATAGCCATCGTGGCAGATACTTGACCAACTCCCTGCTGTTCACGACGTTCTTGTCTCTCTTCACGAACAACAACAACAATAGAATTACCTTCTGAATCAGTCCCTTGTGTACTACCTAATGAAAATGAACATAAATTGAAGTTGGGGATATCACTGGTGTCACACATAGGAGAACTGGAAATCTCCCTTCTCTTAGGATTTGGAAGAAGTTGCGATGCATCAGATAAGATCTGCAAAATCAAGGAAAATATAAACATAAATAAAACTGATACAAAAACACATTAGGCAAAAAACAACTTATAATCGAATTGTAGAAAATATCTACCTAGTTTAAGTGTTGAGACACAGATGGTGTTTGCATTCCAACAGATCCATTTCCTTTATCTTCAGATATCTTGTACCTTCATGCAAAAAAAAACTAAATAATACTGACTAAATTTTATAAAATAATACCAACACACTTCACACCTGTCTGTGAGCCAACAGGTGTGAATAAACGTATTTCTCCTTTTTGATATAGCTGCATAAGCTCACCAAATTCTTTTAGAGCTTCATCGAGTCTTTCTGAAAAATCATTCAAAAACATAACAAAGAAAATAAAGTATGTAAAATTTCAAACTGTAAAAAATATACTTCAATCAAATGTAATAAATTCAGGATCTATAGAATACCTTGATGTTTGTCTTCCGCTTCATAATCTATAGAATACCTTTCTCGATATCAGCATTTCCAGCTTCATTCAATTGTGAACCAACGTCGAGGAGCATTGGTGTATTCTCTGGAAGGTTTTTCTCAACTCTACCTTCATTCAATTCAGTATAATCAGAGAGTTTTTGAGTTGTGTCAATTAAAGCACAACTAGTTTCAACTTCCACTGCATATTCATAAAGAGGCGGAATAGATCAACTAGTTTTTCTATATATATAACATAGAAAAAATTTATACCTATAGTGAAAATTATACTAAAGGATATTATCAAAAAAATCAGTTAAAACTTCAACTCTAAGAAGGCTGAAGTTCGCCAGTCACAAACAAAAACTTCAGCTCTAGAGCTGAAGTTCGACAGTTACAAAACAAAAACTTCAGCTCTAGAGTTGAAGTTCGCCCGTTACAAAAATAAAAATTCAGCTCTAGTGCTGAAGTTCACCAGTTACAAAACAAAACATTCAGCAAAAAATATACTGTAGTTTTTACAAAAAATAAAACACAAATTCAAATCCAAAAATAATGCTGAAGTTCATAAAAAATATAACAAAAAAAACACAAAACATGAAACAAAACTTCAGCTCCTATCTAAGGTATCATTGAACTATTATAAACTTCACACTTTATACCTGTAGTAACAATTTCCTATGTATCATTACCTACAATTTCCTTGCAAATAGCTAGTGCTCCTGCAAACTAATCGTCTTTCCTAATAGTTCTAGACACATCACTTGCTTTCAGTTTTAAAGTACCAACAGGTGCTTGATCTCCATCACCAAACAAATTACCTTTTACAATATCACTTTCCAAAGCACAACTCGGTGCATGTTTTTCAGTACCAACAACTTGATCATCTGCACCTTTCTCAATTGTTAACTCTTCATCATTTCCATCTTTACTCAGTCTATAAACACTAGATTGTTCCTCTCCACCTTGTTGTTGAACATGTTCATCACCTTCAACAACCGCTTCCTTACGTGTAGCATTATCATCTGCGACTTTATGCGATGCATCATGAGCAGCATGTTCTTCAGTATAAACAACTTGATTATCTGCACCTTGCTTGCTTCCAACAGTCTCAGTTGATAACTGTTCTTCATCATTTTCATCTCTGCTCAATCTATCAACACTGGAATGTTCCTCTTCAACTTGTTCTTGAACATGTTGATCGCCTTCAAAAGCCACTTCCTCACGTGTAGCATTTACATCTGCGATTTTATGCAATGCATCATCAACAACATTAATATCTGATAGATGTTCGTAGCAGTCGTTCATCCTATCATATTGTCGATGGTTACTCAAATCAAAATTGCCATCGTCCATTCCATTTGATTTGTCGACAATCTTAAACATATTTTCAAAATTCTCATCAAAATATTCCTAGAAAAAAAGGACTAACAATGATTAATCTGAATAACATTAATAGAAATAAAAAGACTTCTCTATAAATTAGCTTACCTTCACTTTTCCAAAAACCACATCCATAATAGCAGATCGCTCAACATATTAAAACTTATCAAAAACTTCTTTCACGATCATGCTTCTTTCTTTTTCTGCATGCCTTTGAACCTCCATCGTTACCCTCTAGTATAGACACACAACAAAAATTCAGATATAGTAAGAAAACTTCAGTTAAAAACAAGTTGTACTTTTACAAAAACAAAACCAAAAAATATCAGATCAAAACTTACAAAACATATTGTGTCGAGTAATTCATTCTAATCAAACTCCGTTGTAGAACGTTTAGAATAACTCTGGGTACGAGATGATTCGCCAATAAAAGGAGTTTGATTTGCTTCTTTTGATCGACTCCGACTACGTGGTGATTCACCAATAACATCAGTTCAATTTGATTATTTTGATCGACTCCTACTATATGGTGATTCACCAATAATAGGAGTTCGATTCACTTCTTTTTATCGACTCAGACTACGTGGTGATTCACCAGTTAAAGAAACCGCATTACGTACCTTTGAACGAATCAGGCTGCATGGTAATCGTCCAATTAAAGGCATTGGATTCAATTCCTCTTATGTAGGAATTATATCCAATACCATAAAGTTGCGATAATTCTATTTAACACAAAAAATTATGAGGGGAAAAAACTAATACGTCATCATATAAACACAAAGCCAAAAAAAATTAACTTACATCATGACTACTGAAGATATCAAAAAGTTCGTTAAATTTAGGCTTTCCCACACATACATAACATAACATCCTGGGAACCTGAGGGGTATCAAGGTGCTCATCCTCTCTAATATACTTCTCCCGAATATCTGGGAAGCGTATATAGAACCAAGCACATAACAGATATGGAAATCCACCAACTTTGTACTCAGTTGAATGAAATTTGTTCTGCTAGTCCAATGCATGCTTCAGTGAGTAAATGAGCTTCTCATAAGCCACATTACCCCAAGGATATTCAGTACAAACCTTATCATCTTCAAGAATAGATGCATAGTCCTCCAGCACAAACGACTTAGTCTTTTTCCCAAACAGAATAGACTCTACAACAAGAATTTCTATAAGCTTCACAACATCATCATCACTCTCGCATACGTGACTGTGATTCACAACATTCTTTGGAATTTCATTCCGAGTCATAAAATCTAAAATATCCTTTAAGGTCACACCCTTGGACTTACTAAAATAGTGCTTCAGAATATTGCTCTCTTGATTTATTGGTTTTTCAGCATTATGTATTGTGATCCTGTCACGACCCTAAACCCGAACCCGGGCATGATGGCGCCTCTCGTGAAGACAAGGCCAGCAGACACTTCCCATTTTTAGTTTATTAATAGTTAAGCATTAATAAATAGTCTAAAAATGAATAGATAAACCAAAGTTTAAGCAAACGATAGTATAATATGCAGAATACAACCCAAACACAGCTCGATACCGGGGTGTCACTAGTCATGAGCACCTATAAATCCTACTACAAGTCCGATAAGTCTATAAATATTACAAATGTCTGAAAAGATATAGAAATGACAAAGAGGGAGAAACACGGGACTGCAGACGCCAAGCAGCTACTTCGTGAACTCCGAATGTCCGCCGAGAGCCCTCAACTCACACTGGCCGGATCAGCAATGCTTGAATCTGCACATAGGGTGCAGGGAGTAAAGTGAGTACTCCAACTCAGTGAGTAACAAATGTAAATAAAGACTGAAAGTAAGAAATCACGTAAGGCACAAAGCATTCTATAATGAAGCGCTAAAACCATTTAAAATCAGTAAATCAGTGAAAGATAGGTAAAATCCTTTAACTCAAACTTCATGAAAAGCCTTTTTCAACAATTAAGCAGGTAATTGACTATCAATTATGAAAAGTAAACACATAAAGGTTCGCCCCTCGGGCATAGTATCAATAAATCCATCCCTTGGGCAACATATCAGAACAATACCAGCCCCTCGAGCAATCATATAGAACAATACCAGATCCTCGGGCTCAATCTCACATCACAATGGGTATCCGTGCTTACTGGGGTGTACAGACTCCTGGAGGGGCCCCTTACAGCCCAAGCGCAATATCAAGCCATCTCATGGCACCATCACTAGGCCCTTGACCTCATTTCAATCAAGCCACCTCGTGGCGTACATATCTATATCTCACGCCCTCGACCTCATAATCAGTATCAAATGTTTCCTCATAACATAGGCCATCGGCCTTACTCAGTCCAAATCCTCTCAAGCCATTTGGCCAATAGTAAAACATGATTCTTAGCCCAAAACTATCATTCAAAAGATCATGTAAGTGTTTAAAATAGAGTAAACATGGCTGAGTACGAAAACAATGAAATATAACATGATTGAGTTCAAGTATAAAGTCAAAACAGTGAGGAAATACCAGAAAAAATCCCCGAAGGGTTTAAATAGTTGGCACGAGGCCCAAATATGGCATTCAACCCAAATAATGATGATAGCAAATAGATTTAAGTGAAATACGCTGTAAAATAGTTATTCGGGACGAACCAAGTCGCAATCCCTAATAGTGCAGGACCCCACTCTCGTCACCAAGCATGTGGCTCACCTCAATATAGCACTACAATGTGCAATCTGGGGTTTCAAGCCCTCAAAACATAATTTACAATCATGACTCACCTCGAACCGGTCAAATCTCTAACTCACGACGCCTTTGCCCCTCAAATCAGCCTCCACGCACGTCGAATCTATCCAAAATCAGAACGAGGAGGTCAAAATAGGCTAAGGGAAGCCCAAGCAAAATTAATCAAAATACGACACAAATCCCAAAATTACCAAAACCCGACCCCCGGGTCCACATCTCGAAATTCGATAATTTTTACATCAATAGATTCCTTATCTAACTACGAGTTCATACATATCAAAAGTTCTGAAATCTGACCTTAAATGGTCCTTCAAATCCTCAATCAAAGGTCTAAATTTTCAAGCCCTAATTCTTCAATTTTTGGCTTAATTTCCATGATTTACTAGGTAGAATTCACATTACAATCGAGTTTTAAGTCCAAGAATCTTACCTCCAAGTGATTCCCCTTGAATCCCTCTTCAATCCCCTTCAAAAAGCTCCAAAAACGACCAACAATAGAAGAAATAAATCCCACATTCGCGGACAAGACGACCTTTTAAACCTTCTGCTCATGCCTAATTTCCTTCATCGCGATAGCAGGACAACCTTCGCGATAGCGAAGCACAAAATCTCAGCTCCCACAATTAACCCTATGCGAACACGTGGAATACCTTGCGAATGCGATGCTCAGACCTTTTACACTACGCGATCGCGGATCAACTACCGCGTTCGCAAAGAACAACCTCCAAGCCAACACCCCTAGTCCACTTACTCTACGCATTCGCGATCAACAACTTCCACACCCCTATGCGATTGCAACCCAACCTTTGTGAATGTGAAGAACAAACTAGACTGCCCCTCAAAATCTTTTACGCGATCACGAGAACCCCTACGCGATCGCAAAGAGGAATTCTCTGCAACAGCTGAACCTAAAATTCTGCAACTCCAAACTTCATGAAGTGATCCGATTGACCAACCAAAACTCACCCGAGGCCCCCGGGACCTCAACCAAAGGCACCAACATATCCCAAAACCTTATTCAAACTTGTAAAAATCTTCAAAACACCTCAAACAACATCAAATCAACAAAAACACATCGGATTCAAGCCAAACTTTCAAAAATCTTCCGAATTCCGCTTTTGATCAAAAACCCAACCAAACCACATCCGAATGACCTAAAATTTTGCACACACATCCCAAATGACACAATAGAACTACTGTATTCTTGGAATTCCATTCTGATCCCTATATCAAAATCTCACCTACCAACTAGAAATCGCCAAAATATCAACTTCGCCATTAAGCGTAAATCTACTCCGAACTTCTAAAAATCATTCTGATCATGCTCCTAAGTCCCAAATCACCTCCTTAAGCTAATCGAACCATCGAAACTCACATTTGAGCCCTCTAACACATAAGTCAACGTTCAGTTGACTTTTCCAACTTAAGCTTCCTTAAAAGAGACTAAGTGTCTCAAACCTTACCAAAATCATTTCGGATTCGATCTGACCAACACGATACTACATAACACGGATAAACAAAGCATAAAGAAGAAGAAATGAGGAAAACGGAGCAGTAACTCATGAGACGACTGATCAGGTTGTCACATCCTTCCCAACTTAAATAAACGTTCGTCTCAAATGAGTCAAGAAACATAGGTGAGGTCCGCACTAGGTGAGGATATATACTTTGCAAAAAGGGCAATGCGGCTGTACAAGGTTTTGTGCGGTCCGCACTAGGATCGATGCGGCCGCACTTGATTTAGTGCGATTCACAGTAAGAAGGATCAGAGAGTTGTCAGTTTCGAGTTTCAAACCAATGCGGTCCGTGCTCCATTTCGTGCGGACCGCACTAGAAGCCTCCGCGGTCGCACTCCATTCTGTGCAGTCCGCATTGCCTGAGTTCAGAGAGATGTATTTTTATGTCAAGAGCCTTGGTACGGCCGCACGTGATTTTGTGCGGTCCGCACTAACCCTGCATGGGTATTTTTGTCCAGATTTTTCAGCTTAGTATAAATAGCTTCTTTTCCCATTTTTAGGTTATCAGAAAGTTTTAGCTAAGAGTTGCGCTCGTGGGTTCAAATATTTTAGTTGTTTTGGGCAATTTTATCTACATTTCAGCATTGCATCTTCTTGTTTATCTTAGTAATTAATTAATATGAGTTTTTCTTCATCTATTTCTTGCTTTTCTTCTTTAATTATGAATAGTTAAACCCATAAGCTAAGGTTGTGGCTCAACCCTAGTATGGGTAATTGATGGGTCTTGTGTTTTAGGGCTAGATTGACTATGGGTGTTTGATATTTGGGCTAATTTCATGTTTAATTGCTTAATTAGTGATTGCAAACACTAGTTTGTGTTGAGTTGACTTGAGCTCTTCTTGAGAAAGAGAGCTTGAGTCTCTGAAATTGGTCCAGCAAGGAATTGGGGCGTATTCAAAAGATTGATAGCCCCAATTAAAGGGTTAAACCTCGAGAGAGTAATACCCGACTTGAACCTTGATTGTTTGTGTAAATTTGCATACTCAATTGGCCTTGAGAAAGTCGATTCAGGCAAAATCACTTGAACCACCGAGAGGTGTAGAGTGGGTAAAATTGTTGCAACAGTTATATCATACTCCCCAAATATGTCAATCATGCATTAGACTCAACTATCCGTCTATTAACCACCTAGGCAAAAGTCACTACCCTAGTGCCTTTTAAACCATTTGAACAACCCACAATATTTTACTCTTAGCTTATTTTAGTTTAATTTAGCTTTGTAGTTTGATAAAAGTAGAAGTAAAACAAAAACCACAACAACAACCCAGTATAATCCCACTAGTGTGGTCTAGGGAGGGTAATATGTACGCAGACCTTACCCCTACCCCGAGGGGTAGAGAGGCTGTTTTCAGGAGACCCTCGGCTCAAGAAAGTGATAAGAGATGATATATTAGTACTAATAAATAGACTCATAATAAAAAACATAAAATAAAAATAACAGCAATATAAGAAATATAGGAAGTACGAAAAAGATGGAAGATATAATAATATCCAGCAGATAAAGCCCTGTATCAGTAGCCGACCAGTAGCATCCTAAGACTAACTCCTAACTGGCTAGTCTCACTTTAGTGCGCTATAGAAATACTCAAAATTTCCCCTAGCCTACAACCTTAATGCTCGACCTCCACAATTCTCTGTCAAGGGCCATGTCCTCAGTAATCCTAAGTCGTGCCATGTCATGCCTGATCACCTCTCCCCAATACTTCTTAGGTCTCTCTCTACCTCTCTTCGTGCCCACCACAGCTAGTCATTCACACCTCCTCACCGGTGCCTCAATGCTCCTCCTCTGAATGTGCCCGAACCATCTGAGTCTTGCTTCCCGCATCTTGTCCTCCATGGGGGCCACACCCACCTCCTCTCGAATATCTTCATTCCTAATCTTATCCATCCTTGTATGCCCGCACATGCACATCAACATCCTCATCTATGCTACTTTCATCTTCTTGATGTGAGAGTTCTTAACCGGCCAACACTCGGTCCCATACAACATGGCAGGCCTAACCACTGCTCTATAAAACTTACCTTTTAGTAACGTTGGCACTTTCATGTCATACAGGACTCCCGACACTAACCTCCACTTCATTCACCCCCCTATACGGTGTGTGACATCCTCGTCGATCTCCCCGATCCCCTGAATAACTGACCCAAGGTACTTGAAACTACTCCTCTTAGGAATGACTTGAGAGTCGAGCCTCACTTCCACTCCCACTTCCGTCGGCTCGACCCCAAATTTGCACTCGAGGTATTCCGTCTTTGTCCTGCTCAGCCTGAAGCCTTTAGACTCAAGAGCCTATCTCCAAACCTCTAGACTTTCGTTGACGTTGCATCATGTCTCATCGATTAGAACTATGTCATCAGCAAATAGCATGCACTATGGCACATCTCCTTGAATATGATGAGTTAGTGCATCCATCACCAGGGCAAATAGGAAAGGGCTGAATAGAGACCCTTGGTGTAACCCCGTAACAACCGGAAAATGCTTGGAGTTGCCTTCTACTGTCCTAACCCGAGTCTTAGTTCCATCATACATGTCTTTAATCACCCTAATGTAGGCCGCCGAGACCCCTTTAACCTCTAAGAAGCTCCATAAGACCTCCCTAGGAACCCTGTCGTACGCTTTCTCTAGATCAATAAACACCATGTGGAGATCCTTCTTCTTATCCCTGTATTGTTCCACCGTCCTCCTAATAAGGTGGATAGCTTCTGTGGTAGATCGCCCCGACATAAACCCGAACTGGTTGTCTGAAATAGACACCGTCCTTCGCACTCTTATTTCTACCACTCTCTCCCAAACTTTCATGGTATGACTCAGTAATTTGATACCCCTATAGTTGTTACAGCTCTGGATATCGCCTTTGTTTTTATACAACGGAACCATTGTACTCCACCTCCACTCTTCAGGCATCCTATTAGTCTTGAATATAACATTAAACAACCCAGTAAGCCATTCCAAGCCTGCTCTACCCACACACCTCCAAAGTTCAACCGAAATTTCGTCTAGCCCGGCAGCTCTGACCCTTCTCATCTTACGCATTGCCTCCATAACCTCATCGACCTCAATATCCCTATAATAACTTAATTCATGGGGACTGTCGGCATTTCTCAGTTCACCTAGTACAATATCTTGATCCCCTTCTTCATTTAGAAGTTAATGAAAGTAGGTCTGCCATCTCCTCTTAATCTGGTCATCCCCCATCAAAACTTTGCCGTCATCATCTTTTATGCACCTCACTTGGTCCAGATCCCGAGCCGTCCTCTCTCTCACCTTAGCGATTCGAAATAACTTCTTCTCCCCACCTTTGTTCCTTAGTTCCTCATATAGACAAGCAAAAGTTGTCATCTTAGCCTCCATTACTGCCATCTTCGCCTCCTTTCTAGATACCTTATACCTCTCATTGTTCGCTCTCTTCTCCTCCTCACAAGTGCTCCATATTAACCGTAGGTAAGCTCCTTCTTTGCTTCCACTTTACCTTGGACAACTGCATTCCACCACCAGCCTCCTTTGTGGCCACCAGTGCGGCCCGAAGATATCCCTAACACCTCTCTCACCGCCTTCCTTATACAGTTCGCCGTCGTCGACCACATAGTGTTTGCGTCCCTACTACTTCTCCACGCTCCCATTGCCGATAACCTTCCTTCCAAATCCTGAGCTTTATCCGTAGTCAAGGCGCCCCACCTAATCCTTGGGCGTCCTCGTCCTGACCTCTTCTTCCTCTTTATCATAATACCAATGTCCATCACCAAAAGCCTATGCTGCGTTGCAAGGGTCTCTCCTGGGATAACTTTGCAATCCTCGCACAACCTTCTGTTGCATCTCCTCAGGAGGAGATAGTCAATCTGAGTCTTCGCCACCGAACTTTGGTAAGTAACCAAGTGCTCCTCCCGCTTCGGAAAACATGAGTTCGCAATCACTAGATCGAATGCCTTGGCAAAGTCCAATAGCGAAGTGCCCCCTCATTCCGCTCCCCGAAACCAAAGCCGCCATGCACCTCAGTATAACCACCTGCCGACGACCCAATATGACCATTGAAATCTCCTCCTATGAATAAACTCTCGGAAGGCGGAATACTACAAACGACATCATCCAACCCCTTCCAAAACCGCCTTTTAATCTCCTCATCTAAGCCCGCTTGCGGCACGTACTCACTAATGACATTTAAAGTACACTCACCCACCACCAATTTAATAGTCATTAGTCTATCATTCACCCGCCTAACCTCTACCACCGACTCTCTAAGATAGCTATCTACCAGGATACCCACTCCATTCTTACCTCTCCGGACTCCAGAGTACCACAACTTATACCCATCCGCGTTTTTCGCCCTCGATCCAACCCACCTAGTCTCCTGAACACATGCTATATTAATCTTCCTCTTCTGAAGGATCTTTGCCAACTCTATAGACTTACTCGTTAGTGAACCTATGTTCCATGACCTGATTCTCAACCTATAGGATCCCTTGCCCCATCTACCTCCCCTGCTACCCGACCCACCCCCTGACCCCAGCCCCACACTCTACCCCACCCGAGGACATGCCCTTATTCTATCATCCCAGACTGCAGCCACTATACCTACGACAATCTAAAGGAGACTCGCTAGTGCACAATGGACAATGAATCAAACTAGAAGGAAACAAGTGACTACTAGTACACTAGTAGAATGATTGAACTGAACTATTGTGAACTAAAGTAACATCAATTTAGCTAACACCAAAAGAGAACGGGGGGTACCAACTCCCAAGAACCAAACCTGTGTTGATTTGCTGTACTCGATGTAGTTGTACGCTCACACACCGCTTCCCACCGCCCTTTGTTGATGCCCATCTAGGTTACTCTCCTTTACTAGTGCTCGTGCGCCCAACTTGTATCCAACACTTCGAGAATTTCCCTGAAAACACAGAAAAACCATGACCCAAAAACCAAAAAGAGGGCTGTCACCGCTACCACTGGTGTAGCCCTGACAATAGTAGGGGAAATGTAGGGAAAAGCAAAGAACTACACAAAATTCACCAAGTTCTACCGTGGTACAACAAAATGCGCAGATCGAAACTATACCCTCAAGAAAAATAAATCAAATTTGGAATCTGGAAAATAAATCAAATCTGGAAAAGAACAAAAGGAAAATAAATGAGAAATTATTTTTAAAAAAGGTACTATACCTGAAGAAACAAATTGATTTTGAGTGAAATCCAAAAGCAGATGACAATAACTCAAAACACACTGTGCAAACTGAAATTAACAGTAAAATAAAAGACCAATCTTCAGCCAAAAGTAGACCAAGAAATGAGATATCAAGTGACCCAATTAGTGACCCAGCAAAATAAAATCAACCAAAGACAGATTGCTTAATTCTAGTAAAAAACGCAAATCGAAAAAGACTCAAAATGATTTCACCTTTTTGAGCAGCGACAACAATCCCATTAAGACCACATCAATTTCCCATATACCGTCTCTACTTCAATTAATTCCTTCTTAATAAACCGTGAATCTCGAAGACAAGAAGGGGGTGGGGGCAAGAAGACAAGAAGAACAAGAAAGAAAGGGGAAGTAACGGGAAAGAAGAAGAAAGCAGGAAGGAGAAAGACAGGAAAAGAAGACAAGGGTGGGGTAGGGTGGGGGTATTACCTGGTTCGGTGGTTGCCGAAGGTCCAGTGATAGGGACATTAGAGAGATGAGATGAGAGAGACGTTAGAGACTTTCTACCCTATAAATCTTGGTAGAGGAGGTTCAAAAACCTAAAAATGTTTTGAAGTGTAATTTGGAACACACACACAACCCTAAACTAGATAGATACCCGACTCCAACTTCTAGCTCATTGTAGAAATCGATCCCGACCCTAAATCGGGTAAAAGCTGCTTCGACCCTCTCCTGCTACTCAATAGCAGTGAAGGGTAGGCTTCGATAAGACACATCCCGAACCTTCCTATCAGCATAGCTCTTCTGTCTCGACTGCGCTGTACGAAGCCTCTCCTGAATCACCTTCACCTTTTCTAAAGCATGCTGCACCAAGTCTGTCCCCAATAGCCTAGCCTCACCAGGCTCGAACCAACCAACTAGAGATCTACACCGCCTCCCATAAAAAGCCTTATACGAAGCCATTTGAATACTCGACTGGTAGCTGTTGTTATAAGCAAACTCTACAAGCGGTAGAAACTGATCCCATGACCCTCCGAAATCAATAACACAAGCACGCAACATGTCCTCCAATATCTGAATAGTGCGCTCGGACTGTCCGTCCGTCTGAGGGTGAAAAGTTGTGCTCAACTCAACTTGAGTACCTAACTCTCGCTGCACAGACCTCCAAAATTGCGATGTAAACTGAGTGACCCTATCCGAAATGATGGAAACTGGGACACCATGCAAACGAACAATCTCCAAGAATAGATCTTTGCCAAGCGCTCTGATGAATAGGTAGTACACACAGAAGTGAAGTGCGCAAACTTGGTCAGCCGATCCACAATCACCCAAATAGCATCGAACTTCCTCAAAGTCCGTGGAAGTCTAACAACAAAGTCCATAGTGATCCTCTCACACTTCCACTCTGGAATATCTATCCGTTGAAGCAAGCCACCCGGTCTCTGATGCTCATATTTCACCTGCACACAATTAATACATCGAGCTACAAATCCTAAAATATCTTTCTTCATTCTCCTCCACCAATAGTGCTTCCTCAAATCTTGATACATCTTCGCGGCACCCGGATGAATACAATACCGCGAGCTATGGACCTCCTCCAGAATCAACTCTCGAAGCTCATCCATATTGGGCACACAAATCCGGCCCTACATCCTCAACACCTGATCATCTCCAATGGTCACATCAATGGGATCATCATGTTGAACTATGTCCTTAAGGACAAGCAAATGCGGATCATCATACTGGCGCTCTCTGATGCAATCATATAAGGAAGACCGAGAAACTACACAAGCCAATACCCAACTGGCCTCCGAAATATCTAACCTCACGAACCGATTGGCCAAGGCCTGAACATCAATTACAAGAGGTCTCTCCTCAACTGGAATATATTCCAAACTCTCCATACTCACTGCCTTTCAGCTCAAAGCATCGGCTACCACATTGGCCTTTCCCAGATGGTACAATATAGTGATATCATAATCCTTAAGCAGCTCCTACCACCTCCGCTGCCTCAAATTGAGATACTTCTATTTGAACAAGTGCTGGAGGCTACGATGATCAGTAAACACCTCACAATAAACACCATACAAGTAATGCCTCCAAATCTTCAACGCGTGAACTATGGTAGCCAACTCCAAATCATGAACATGATAGTTTTTCTCATGGGGATTCAACTGACGAGAAGAATAAGTAATAATTCTACCCTCCTTCATCAATACACAACCAATACCAACTCTCGAAGCATCACAATACACGGTATATGAACTTGAAGCTGATGGCAAAACCAACACTGGAGTTGTGGTCAAGGCTGTCTTGAGCTTCTAAAAGCTCTCCTCACACTCATCCGACCATACAAATGAAGCACCCTTCTGAGTAAACTTGGTCAAGGGAGTTGCGATAGATGAGAATCCCTGAACAAACCGGTGATAATAGCCTTCCAAACCAAGAAATCTGCGAATCTCTATGGCTGAGGACGGTCTGTGCCAACTCTAAACCGCCTCTATCTTCTTTGGATCAACCTGAATACCCTCGATGGACACCATGTGCCCCAAGAAAGCCACTGAACTAAGCCAAAACTCACACTTGAAGAATTTTGCATAAAGCTTCTCCTCTCTCAATCTCTGCAACACAACTCTCAAATGCTTCATGTGCTCCTCCTGACTATGCGAATACACCAAAATATCATCAATGATGACTATAACAAACGAGTCAAGATAAGGACGGAACACACTATTCATCAAATGCGTGAACATTGTTGGGGCATTGGTCATCCCAAAAGACATCATCAAGAACTCATAATGACCATATCGGGGCCTGAAAGTTGTCTTAAGAATGTCTGAGTCCCTGATCTTCAACTGGTGATAACCTGAACGGAGATCAATCTTGGAGAACACTCTCGCTCCCTGAAGTTGGTCGAATAAATCATCAATGCGAGGCAAAGGATACTTGTTCTTAATTGTTACCTTGTTCAACTGCCAATAATTAATGCACATCCTCATAGCGCCATCCTTTTTCTTGACAAATAGAACCGGCGCACCCCAAGGTGACACACTAGGCCGAATGAACCCCTTATCAAGGAGTTCCTAAAGCTGCTCCTTTAACTCCTTCAACTCCGTTGGTGCCATACGATACGACGGAATAGAAATGGGTTGAGTGCCCGGCACCAGGTCAATACCAAAATCAATATCCCTGTCCGGTGGCATGCCCGATAGGTCAGCAGGAAACACATCAGGAAAATCCCTCACAACTAGAACAGAATCAATACTGTGAGTCTTGGCACCAATATCCCTCATAAAGGCTAGCTACGAAAACAACCCTTCCCAACCATACGTTGGGCTTTCAAGAATGAGATCACTCTACTGGGAACTAATCTGTCACACCTCGACACTCGATCCGTGGAACACCCGGTATAGCCAATATGACTATCTTAGCATGACTGTCCAGAATAGCACGATATGGAGATAGCCAATCCATGCCCAAAATGAGATCGAAATCCACCATACACAATAATAAAAGATCCACACGGGTCTCTAGACCTCCAATAGTAACCACACACAATCGGTACATACGGTCTACAATAATAGTATCGCCTACCGGTGTAGATACATGAACAGGTAAAGCAAGAAACTCGTGGGGCATACATAAATAACAAGCAAAGTATGGTGACACATATGAAAAGGTGAAACCAGGATCAAATAATACCGAGGCATCTCTGTGGCAGACTGAAACAATACTTGTAATAACAACATCTAAAGCAATAGAATTGGGTCTACCTGGAAGTGCATAGAAACGGGCCTGACCTCCACCTGATCGACCTCCACCTCTGGGTGACCCCAAACTAACTGACCTCCACCCATAGCTGGCTGGGCGGGTGGTGGTGAAGTAATTGGCGCTGAAGCCGATGACTGACCCCTCTACTGAGATGAACTCGTATGACGACTAGGGCACTGCCTCCACATATGACCTATATCATAACACTCATAACAACTCCCAGGTGCTGGAGAAGGGGACTGAAGGGAACCCCTCACACCAGAGTGACTAGCAGATGCACTCGGCATAGAAGAGCCCTGAACTGATGGAGCACGGGACGAACTCTGAGCTGGAAGGCACTAAGTGATGACTGGCCCTAATAAGAACTGTGAGAATCATGACCCAATGATACCCCACGATAACCTGGGCGAGCTGGCTGAGCATGCCTGAATGGACGACCTCTGCCGTGCTGAAACTGACCTCCTGAAGGAGTACCACTATAACTACTAGATCCTCGAGGCCTCTTGGCCTCCCTCTCCTCACACTCCTGGCGATGAACATACTCAATATCACGGGCAATATCCACAACCTTCTCAAAAGTAGCACCAGTCACCCTCTCCCTGGTCATGAGAATACAAAGCTGATAAGTGAGACCATCAACAAACCTCCTAATCCTCTCTCTATCTGTCGGAACCAACCAGATGGCATGGTGGTCCAACTCGGAGAACCTCAACTCAAACTGCGACACGGTCATCTCCCCCTGACGCAACCACTCAAACTGCCTGTGCAGCTCTTCTCTACGAGACTGCGGCACATAATTCTCCAAAAAGAGAACGAAGAACTGCTGCCAGGTAAGGGGTGCTGCACCAATAGGCCTACGCCTCTCAAAATTCTCCCACCAAGTGAAAGCAGCTCCTAAAATCTGATAAGTAGTGAAAGAGACGCCGCTGGTCTCAAGAATACCTATTGCACGAAGCATCATCTGACACTTGTCCGAAAAGACCTAGGCATCCTCGCCCTCTACACCACTGAAGGTTGGAGGCTGAAATCTACCAAACCTCTCCAACCTACGCTGCTCATCCTCTGGCATGGCAGGAACTACATAGTCCCAAGCAGCTGCAACCGGCTGGGCTGGATGTGCCCCCGGCGTCTGAAGTCCCTGTACGACCTGCTCAGGTGTGGGGGCAATGGGAGTCTGATTACCTCCCCTGGCCTAAGAAGTAGCTGCGGTTGTTGTGGCTGAAACCGCCTGAGCTAGGCCAGTGCAAACTAATAATATCTGAGCCAAGGCCTCCTGAAGACCCGAAATTACAATGGGCATAGCTGGTGCCTGAGCTGGTGCTGCTGAAGCGTCCATAACCGGGACCTGATCTTGAATTCGGGCAGCTGGTGGATCTGCAAGTGCTACCCTAGCTGCTCTATCCCTACCACAACCACGGACCGTGTCCTCATTCTCCGGTGGCCACAGCTGGTGGTACTGGTGGTCGTCCATCCTAACCGGTAGCGTGTGTCCTCACCATCTATGAGAGAATAGAATAACAGAAGTTTAGTACTCGGATCAACAAATTCGCACGACAAGGATTTCAAGAATATGAAGTTTTCCTAAAGGTTTTGCAGCCTCTCGAGGATAAATACAAACGTCTCCGTACCGATCCGCAAGACTCTACTAAACCTGCTCATGACTCGTGAGACCTATATAACCTAAGCTTTGATACCAACTTGTCATGACCCTAAACCCGAACCCGGTCATGATGGAGCCTCTCGTGAAGACAAGGCCAGCCGACACTTCCTATTTTCCAATTATTAACAGTTAAGCATTAAGCAATAGTCTAAACATGAATAGATAAACCAAATTTTAATCAAAAGATAGTATAATACGCGGAATACAGCCCAAACACAGTCTGATACCGGGGTGCCACTAGTCATGAGCATCTATAAATCCTACTACAAGTCCAATAAGTCCATAACTATTACAAATGTCTGAAAAAGATAGAAATGACAAAGAGGGAGAAACACAGGACTGCGGACGCCAATCAGCTACCTCGTGAACTCCGAATGTCCACCGGGAGCCCTCAACTCACATTGGCCGGATCAGCAACGCCTGAATCTGCACACGGGGTGCAAGGAGTAAAATGAGTACTCCAACTCAGTGAGTAACAAATATAAATAAAGACTGAAAGCAGGAAATCACGTAAAGCACAAAAGCATGATATAATGAAGCAGTAAAACCATTAAAACAGTAAACCAGTGAAAGATAGGTAAAATGCTTTAACTCAAAATTTACTTCATGAAAAGCCTTTTTCAACAATTAAGCAGGTAATTGACTGTCAATTATGAAAAGTAAACACATAAAGGTTCGCCCCTCGGACACAATATCAACAAATCTGCCCCTCGGGAAACATCTCAGAACAATACCAGCCCCTCGGGCAATCACAGAGAACAATACCAGCCTTTCGGGCTCAATCTCACATCACAATGGGTACCCGCGCTCACTGGGGTTGTATAGACTCCTGGAGGGGCTCCTTACGGCCCAAGCGCAATATCAAGCTGTCTCATGGTATCATCACTAGGCCCTCGACCTCATATCAATCAAGCCACCTCGTGGTATACATATCTACATCTCAGGCCCTCAGCCTCATAATCAGTATCAACATATCTACATGACTGAGTTCAAGTATAAAGTCAAAACAGTGAGGAAATACCAGAAAAAAATCCCCGAAGGGTTCAAATAGTTGGCACGTGGCCCAAATATGGCATTCAACCCAAATAATGATGATAGCAAATAGATTTCAGTCAAATACGCGGTAAAATAGTCATTAGGGACAGACCAAGTCGCAATCCCCAATAGTGAACAACCCCACACTCATCACCAAATGTGTGCCTCACCTCAATATAGCACTACGATGTGCAATCCGGGGTTCAAAACTCTCAGAACATCATTTACAATCATTACTCACCTCGAACCGGTCAAATCTCTAACTCACGATGCCTTTGCCCCTCGAATCGGCCTCCATGCGCGTCGAATCTATCCAAAATCAAAATGAGAATGTCAAAATAGGCTAAGGGAACGAAGCCCGAGCAAAATTAATCAAAATACGAATAAATCCCGAAATTACCAAAACCGACCCCCGGGCCCACGTCTCAGAATTCAATAATTTTTATATCAATAGATTCCTTATCTCCCCACGAGTTCATATATATCAAAAGTTCTGAAATCCGACCTCAAATGTTCCTTCAAATCCTCAATCAAAAGTCTAAGTTTCCAAGCCCTAGTTTGTTGATACCCAATTTTTTTCATATGTATTTTTATACTCAAAACACTTTTAAAATAGCATGTGTATGCATATATAAGCATGCCCAAGAGTTTTGGTATTTTTTCCTAATTTTTAATGATTTTTAAAATCAATTTATTGTCTATTTTAGCAGTGCAAAACCCATAATTATTCCCAAAATCATCAATTTTGGTGAATAATTTATTTCATTCCCGTATTTATACCAAAATATAGTTAATATAAGTTTTGCATATTTTTACAAATTTATTTGGTATGTTAAAGGCTAAATTGCATATAATTACAATTGTAGCCTACTTTAAGATTATAGCATTTTATAATTGGAAAATTGGTTCCAATATTTTTAAATTAATATTTATATATTTTTTGTTGGCTCAGTACTTTTAATTTGCTTTCAAGATTATTTTACCATTTTTATAAAAATAAAAAAAAACTGGCTATTTAAAATCTGGCCCATTTTATTTCAATCATAGCCAAATTGATCCCCCCTAATTGATCCAATTCTGAAACCAAATTGGACCGGCCCAATTCCGATTTAACCCAACCCCTTTACCCGTTTATCCGCCCGCCCGGTTTTTCTTTTAATCCCAGTCGTTGATCTTTAGATCAACGACTCCCCTCATCCCCTTCCTTTTTTAATTCAAACGACCCCTTTACCCTACCTCATTCTCACCAACCGCCGCCTCTGCAACCCTCCACTATCTCAAACTCTCTTGAGGGTTCTCAAACCCTAGCCTACTCCTACCTTGTTCCATCGTGTTTTCACCGGAATACATGGCTTCTCAGGCCATGAACAGCCTATATTCACCTCCTCCGGATCTTGCATGCCTGATGCTCGAAGGTTCGAGGGCAGACCTCGAAGGTCTTCACTCAGACCTTCACCGATTCGAAGATTACGGCCATCTCCGACTTTGCTCCGGTGGCTCTTGGTCTTCTGAGCCTGTTTCTGACCTCATCCGACTTAAATCGGACCTCTTTCCAAGCCTTTCTCATTCCAGAGTTTCTCTGAAACCCTAACTATTTGACGTTTTCTCTGATTCTTCTTTTAAATCTATGCTATATTTGTGCTTTACAGGAGTTTTAAAACGCTTTCCCGAATTGTTCTTTCAAAAATTACTTCTTTCCGATCTAGGGTTTCTGAAAAGCTTAAAATGTTTTCTGACTCTTCCTTTTCTTTTCTTTGTATGTATGTGGCTAGACTATGTTCGTATGTTTTCTTTTCTACCACGTCTGTATTGTCCTTCTACTTTTCTTTTATACATGTTACTCCTGTGCTCACATGATTATCCTTGTTATGTTTTCATTACTCTTCTACTATATGTGTTTACTATTAAGTTCTTCGATTTTTGTTTGCTTTACTGGACTCTGTTCGTGTTCTTGCTAAATGTGTTTCATCTACTGCTTCTTAAGTTTGTATCACTTTTTATTCTGAACTTGTTTAAGTTCTGAGTTTTTCTCAAAACGTGTTCTCCATGCTTTTGACTGTGTATCATGTCTGTTTTTTTCTCATAAGTCTTTGGAAAAGACTTCTGAGCCTCTATTGAATGGTTTGCCTTTTCATCTCTTTTGTCTGACTCAACTCGAAACCCTAAGGTTCGGGGATTTCTTGGCATTTTGATCTTTTGTGTGCGAGTTAGGTTCCACTTCGGGACCCAGGACTCTCAGACTCATTGTGAGTCTGCGAACTAGACTTATACCTCTTTGTGTGCTTTATATATAAGTACCCCTCTGGTATTCACATATTTGTGTGCTTTATATATAAGGACTCCGCCTTCAAAGGTTTTTGATTAATTCTGAAATCCTCTAATGGGGTTTGATTGATTGTTACTGATTTTCTTTAATTGAACCTCCTTTACCTTTTCCTGACTTGGTTCATTCGAATTGAATTGTAATTTTGATTTCCCTGGCTGTTTGATTGATTCCCTTTTCCTTATTTTTTCCAAGCCGTGTACTATTGAATTCTTTCCTTTAATAACTTCTCTGTATTTACCCCTTTTGTGCTACTTTGAAAAGGTTTAAATCAAAACTGATTTCCTTAATTGGCTTTTACCCATTGAAATCAGAATCCCTTAACTAAAGGGAGATTGATCTCAATGTTATTTCCTTACCTTTTCTCACTTGTTTTCTGCACTATAAAAGGGGCACGACCCTTCTACACTTAACTTACAATTCAATACTTTTACAACACACTTCAAATTGCATACTCTTACACACACACTCTCAATCTCACAACATAATCTCACATCTCTCTTCTAAGATCTTCTGACTATTTGTTGGCTTTACAAGACTACTGCTTTTCTTTTCTTGTTTCCCTGAAACTTGTATGTTCTTTATTTAATTTTCTGCCTCACCCTTATGTGCTTCAGACTGTTGTTTACTCTACTACCTATGTTTAGTAATTTGTGTTAAATATTTTTCTTCTTTGCTTCTATTTTTGTTATGAATCCTCTACCCCTACCCCCTTCTATGTGCCGAGTTAAGTTCTTGGCCTAATAGTATCCTAATTACTGTCCAGGCCTTGGCTTGATCCATAATGGATCCTAACTCTCAATGCTTGACTAGCAGGCTGGTCAGGGGTGTGCCAACATCCTAATTGCTGGGCATGACCACTAGCTTGCCCTGTCTCTCTTTGATTTACTTCCCCCATTGTGCACTCACACCTATTCCTAGAATCTTAAGTTCTGCCCCTCTCTTTTGAGCCTTGCTTTGGGACCTTGAGTTCCCTCTAAACTTGGACATATGAGAGCTGGCATTTCCACACTACACTATAATCTAAATCTGCAATATATTTGGGGTGTAAGCACTGCTTGGAGTTCCTGAAACTCCTTGGATCTCTGAAACACCCCAGATAAGAGAAGGCTTTGGAAATCTGGATTTCGGAAGTGGTTCAATTTCATTTATGGTTAGACACTAAGTCTGAATAAGGCTGCTCGGATGTAGTTGTGATTTCTAATGTACTTTTTGTGAGCACGTGATTTTTGCCCTATGAGAATTACTCCCAGAAATTCAAAATAAAACAATTTTTCTCTGTGTGCAATTTTGAGAATTTTTCGTGGTGTTTTTGGTTAATTGTTTGTATTTGGCCGGGCATGTTTATTTTGTTTTGATTAATGAAAAATACAGAAAAATTACATGTTGCATGTGCATTTAGGATTTAATTTTTACAGATAGGATTAATTAAGTAACTTGTTTTACGAAAATGAGAAATCATAAAAAAATAAATGTACTTTGCATTTTTGTTTTAGCATTTAATGTTGAATTGTGTGATTTTATTGTTAATTGGCATTTAATTATATGTGATAAATATTATTAGAAGATAATTAGTATTTTTAATAAGTTAACTTGGTTTATAATTTTAGAAAATAATTTAGGAAGAAAATAAAGAGAGAATTAATAAAAGAGAGGAAACAAGATCTGGGCCAAAAATCCTCAGCCCAAACACAAAACCATCCAAACCCGTTCGTAACTGGCCCAACTAGCCCAGACCCGTCTCCAGCCTCAACCAAACAACGCTGTTTCAGGCGTTTCAATCTGGACCGTTGAAATTAACTTGATCAAACGGTCCCGAAGCCTTGACCCAACCCGACCCCGACCCGTCACTTCGATACCCGGACCGCCCCAGTACTACTCCAAACGACACCGTTTCTTTAAGTGAGTTGATCCAAGCCGTTGATCTCAATTGATCTAACGGCTAGGATCAAATCGCTTTCCCCCATATATAAGCCCAAACCATACCCCCGCCCCCCAAAGCCATACCCCCCTTGGCCTTCATCTCTAACCTAGAGACAGGCCCAACACCCTCCGCCTTCAACCACCGCCCTCCGCCCACCGAAAATCGCCTCACGGCGGTTCCGGTGGTCCAAACAGCCCCAAAATTACACCACAGACTCCCCACGATGTCCTCTTTCCAAATCCCAAATCGGTTTTCCTCGAATCAGTACCAGACGTTTCGAATCTTAGATCGAAGAATCAAACCAAACCCTAATCCGTCCAATGGCCACCAAGTTCACACCCCAGCTTCCCCTCGACCTCCCCAACTTAACCCCTCTCGAATCAGATAGGAAAGCCCAAACAAAGATTATGAAAGGCGATTAATGACGGAGGACGGGCCACGTGTGCATGTCATTGCCAATAGAGTTGATATCCTCATCTGATAGGTTTTACTTTGTAGTTTTCTTGTTAGGAGTCATCTCTTTCTTTTGTTTTTTACTCCGTTCCTTTTACCTTCGTCATTTCCTCTTCTTGAATCTTTTTGGTCAGAACAAGTGAGAAATGATTTCAAAATTTGCCCATCAACTTTCCAATTATGCAAGACGAGATCTGACTAGTACATCAAAGTGGTATAAGTCAACATGCTTTGAGGTTCTCGCAAAATACCTAAGATTGGTCCATATCAATTCAGGGACAATGCAACAGAAGGAGGGCCAGGGGGATTGAACCAAGGGTATATTCGATGATGAGATTGACAAAAGGGTGGACCAGTGTCAAGAAGGATATCCCCAACAGAAATCGAAGGTTATAAGGCCAAAGCCAGCGGGAAAATCAAGAAAGAACATCGCGGAAAGCAATGGACATAATTTGGAAATTCATAGGAGACTTAAAGGTTGGGGAAATACCAGTTCACGGACAATACCACAAAATAAGATATTGGGTCTGCACGGGAAAAAGGTATTTCAGTAACACAAACGATGGAGAAAGTGGTTAATCAATAAACATGCAAGATCTTCAAGTGAAATAAGCTGTCATGAAAAATACATGGGGTCAGATAAGGAGACTGGAAAATGGTTGAGAGGTTTGTGAATAAGGAATTGTCAAGAAGGTCGGAAGGTATCAGCCAAGCTTTAAGATGGTCAGACAACGCATAGATGGGAAAATGGTTGATAGCATTCCCAGCAGGAGTATCACAACCAACCACCACGATTTAAACAGACCAAATTCTTTTTTTTATTTGAAATAGGGATAGGAAGTGCTATTGATGATGGAAAGGTACCCACTTGAGGAATAAGGAAGATAACATAAGTTTTAAGGGAGGTAGTCTTTGAAGGAAGAAGATAACATACAAAAAAAAGGAAGACCAGTTTTGCAAAAGGAAACAGTTTGCAGAGGAATGAAACACCAGTCTTAAGGGAAGTAGTCTTTGAAGAAGTAAGATAACATATTTTTGAAAAAAAGTGTTATCCCCAGCAGTTCGCAGAGAAATGAAACACCAGTTTTGAGGGAAGTATTTTTGAAGAAGGAAGACAGTACAAGTTTTGAGGGAAGTAGTTTTGAAGAAAGATAATTCAAGTTAGAAGGAAAATGGTTCAGGAGGCAAGGGGAAACAATGGCGTTTTATTTTCTAAGTTGTTGTTGAAGTCAGGAGCCCGCCTGAAGAGAGGAATGACATTTTACTTTCTAAGTTATTGTTGAAGTCAGGAGCCCGCCTGAAGAGAGGAATGACGTTTTATTTTCGAAGTTGTTGTTGAAGTCAGGAGCCCTCCTGAAGAGAGGAATGACGTTTTATTTTTCTAAGTTGTTGTTGAAGTCAGGATCCCGCCTGAAGAGAGGAATGTCGTTTTATTTTCTAAGTTGTTGTTGAAGTCAGGAGCCTTCCTGAAGAGAAGAATGGCATTTTATTTGTTTTTGAAGTCAGGAGCCCGCCTGAAGAGAGTACGAGATCCAAGGGCCCTCCACCTTCTCCTCCTCCTCCTCCTATCTGGAACAAGAACAAAGATAGAATGGGAGATTCAAGCGCCAGAAAAGAAATTGAAAGAATTGATATTCCTCAGGGTACCCCAGTTGCTAAGGAAACTGCTGCCCAACTTGAGCAGAAACTGTTGAAGTTCCAAGAACAACTGGATCAAGTTCGGAACTTGGCAAATTTATCATTCTCCCTCACCGCTCCTGATGTCAACTTTCCAAATGCTCAAAATCCCGCACCTCCACAGAACACCCCATAACCACAGATGCAACCCACTCATGCTCAATACTGCAACACATGCCACACTTCAAAAAATGCTCCACTACTCATTCTTGAACCACTGAACACAACAAACGACTACCTCCATAACATTCCCATCTACGTAGATACCATACCACATTACACTCAACCAATCTCAAGTGCACTTGAGTCTGATGACAAGAACTCTCTTATCAGAAACTTGGCAGCAGAACTCAAGAAGTTGACCAGCCGAGTCCAGGGCATGGAAGGAAACAAAGGCATAGAGGGGCTAAATTATGAGGACCTCTGCATTCGGCCAGATGTTGAACTTCCGGAGGGATACAAACCTCCCAAGTTCGAAATTTTTGATGGCACGGGAGATCCCAGAGTCCATTTGAGGACATATTGTGATAAACTGGTCGGAGTCGGAAGGAATGAGAAAATCCGTATGAAACTCTACATGAGAAGTCTGAAGGGGGATGTTTTATCCTGGTACATAAGTTAGGACCCGAAGAAATGGATGAGCTGGGTAGGTATGGCATCAGATTTCATGGATAGGTTTCGATTCAATACAGAGAATGCACCATATGTATTCTACATCCAGAATCTGAAGAAGAAGCCTACCGAGACCTGCGAGTATGCTACTCGTTGGAGATCAGAGGCTGCTGAGGTTAGGTCGGACTTAGAAGAGGAACATATGAACAGATTCTTCGTCCGGGCTCAGGACCCACAATATTATGAGAGGTTGATACTGATCGAGGGCCAGAAATTCTCCGATATCATCAAGCTGGGAGAAAGAATTGAGGAAGGCATTAAGAATGGTATGGTTACTAATCTTGAAGCATTGCAGGCCACCAACAAGGCTTTATAGTCTAGTGGCACGTCCAAGAAGAAGGATGTCAATGCCGTGATGGTCGCACAGGGAGCCAAATCACCACTAAAATACCACACTTACCCGTCACCTCCACTTACCTATCAGCCTATCCCGAATTACCAAGCACCCACACCCTCTTACCAAAATCCACCGCCCGCATATCAACCCACTTCATCCATATACTCTCAACATGAACCTGTTTACCAAGCTTATAGCGCCCAACCCTCTCACTACCAGTCACCTCCCACTCGCCAAAATTTCCCTAGACCTAGACCAAAGTTTGACCGCAGACCTCCCAGACAATATACAGCCATTGCTGAGCCACTTGACCAGCTGTATGAGAAACTTAAAGCTGCTGGTTACGTCTCCCCTATCCCTGCCATAACTCCAGAAAATCCTTCCCAGTAGGTCAACCCTAATAAGACCTGCGTGTACCGCTCCGGCATAAAAGGTCACACCATTGACGAATGCCGCTCATTGAAGGACAAGATTCAAACCCTGATCTACAATAAGATCATCGTAGCAAAGGAGCCTGCTCCTAATGTCCGCAACAACCCTATACCTGACCACAACGGTGGATACATTCACATGATCGAGATCGAAGATGACTGGACCCTAAGGGGTCGATAGGACTGATTACTGAGGATGATGAGCCAAAGAAACCGGCAGTCATACTTAACCCGATTGTTGTGCAGAACCAGCCCTCCAGGGGAGAGGAAGTAAACATGTCTATACCTCTCGAATTTGAAGCACCTTCTTCTGCGAAGGTGGTCGGGCCAATTTAGGTTGAGTTTGGGGCTCCAAAGGCACCTGTACTCTTTAAAGTAGCTGTGTTACCACCGAGGGTACCCATTCCTGTAGCAATGTCAAATATAACAAAGTTCCAGTCAAATGCCATACCATAGGATTACACATCTGAAGCAAGAAGGAAAGGAAAGACCAAGACGGGAGAAGCAATTGTTGCGCAGGGTATGACCAAATCAGGAAGGGTTTACACTCCAGAGCACCTAGCTGAGTCCAGTAAGCAAGCCTCGGGACGGACTACTGAAACTGGTCCCAATGATCTTTGGAGGAAAATACAAGCTAAGGAGTATTCGGTCATTGAGCAGTTGAGCAAAACACCAGCACAAATCTCCAACCTAGCTCTTCTACAGAGCTCTGATGCACATAAAAATGCCTTGATGAAGTTATTGAGCGAAGCTTATGTGTCCAGCAACATAACTGGGGGCGAAATGGCAAATATGGTAGGACAAATACTGGAAAGCCACAAAATCACCTTCCACGAAGATGAGCTGCCGCCGGAAGGATTGAGTCACAATATGGCCCTACACATCACCGTGCAATGCGAGGATTACTTCGTCACTAGAGCCTTGATCGATGGAGGCTCCAGCCTCAACATCTGTCCATTGATAACTCTCAAAACATTGGGAAAGAGCCTGCACGAGATCAAAGATGGGGCCATCAATGTCAAAGACTTCGATGGGTCCCAAAGGTCTACTATCGGAGAGATCAGCCTATGCTTGCAAATGGGGACAACCTGGTTCGACGTTGACTTTAAAGTGATAGATGTCCCAACATCCTACAATTTTTTGTTGGGACAACCATGGATCCACACCGCTGGAGCTGTAGCATCGACCCTGCATCAGACAGTGAAGTTCGAATGGAATCACCAAGAGGTAATTAGGCAGAAGGAGAATAGGCGGAGAAATATACCACCACATTGAAAGAGTCAACGCTGTAGACAAAGATAAATGGTGGGATAACAAGATTGAAAGTATCCTGAATTGGTGTGGATACGAACATGGAAAGAGACTCGGCAAAACCTCTAGGGAATCGCCAAACACATCAAGCTGAAGAAACATGGCACTATATTTGGTTTGGGGTATGAATACACTTGGGAGGAGTTCAATTACTAGTCGCCACCATGGCGCGGTCCCTACTACCCATTGGAGCATCTGATACCTCACCTGGAGCAGACTTTCCAACCGGCAGATACTATATATGGGTCGGAGGAAGATGAAGCATTGGCAGCCGCGAAGAATCTGTTCCTGAAGGATGATAATATGGACTGCTGTGATATTTTCGAGGAGGAAGGGGAAGAAGGCCCTTCTATACAAGTTGTGAACTGAGGAGCGCCTCAGCAATTGTTCAATCAGAACCACCAGGGCCCGAAGAGCTTCGGGAATTACTATTACTTGCCTTGGGGATAAACCAATGATTGTGACTTGCAACGAGACAATGCAACAAACGGATACGGACTCAGAAGAGGATGATATACCAGAAGAGGTCGTCAAAGGAGTTGAGAATTTTGAAAATAGGCCTAAGTCTAACTTGGACGAAACTGAGGTCGTTAATCTGAGAGATACATGGAATGTCAAAGAAACACGCATCAGTATTCACCTGTCACCATCAGAAAAGAAAGAGTACACGGAGTTCCTAAAGGAATATGAAGACATATTCGCCTGGTCATGTAATGATATGACTGGTCTCAGTACATCCATTGTAGCTTACAAACTGCCAACAAATCCAACATGTCCGCCGGTAAAGCAGAAGCTCAGGAAATTCAAGCCCGACATGAGTCTGAAAATCAAAGAGGAGGTTACCAAGCAAGTCAAAGTCAAGGTTCTCAGGGTAGTAGAGTATCCGACATGGTTAGCCAACATCGTTCCAGTGCCAAAAAAGGATGGGAAAGTTAGAGTTTGTGTTGACTACCGGGATCTTAATCTGGCCAGTCCCAAAGACAACTTCCCCTTGCCTAACATACACATTCTTATCGACAACTATGCCAAGCATGAGTTGTAGTCTTTTGTTGATTGTTTCGCTGGGTATCATCAGATATGGATGGATGAGGAAGATGTAGAGAAAACGGCTTTCATCACGCCGTAGGGAATGTACTATTACAAAATGATGCCATTCTGTTTGAAGAACGCTGGCACCACCTACATGAGAGCCATGACTACCATCTTTCATGACATGATACACAAGGAGATCGAGGTATATGTGGATGACGTCATCATCAAATCCAAGAAAGCTAGGGATCACATGGAACATCGAAGAAAGTTCTTCAACAGACTAAGGAGGTACAATCTGAAACTGAATCCCGCCAAGTGTGCATTCGGGGTTCCTGATGGAAAATTATTGGGTTTCATCGTGAGTCATTGAGGAATATGCATGGAGGGACCTGCGGGCCGCACATAAATGGTTTTGTCTTAGCAAAGAAGATACTCCGAGCAGGGTATTTTTGGATGACTATGGAAACAGACTGTATCTGGTATGTTCGCAAATGCCATCGCTGTCAGATACATGCAGATATGATAAAAGTGCCTCCAAACGAGCTTACTGCAACGAGCTCACCATGGCCATTCGCCGCCTGGGGAATGGATGTTATCGGACCTATCGAGCCTGCTGCATCAAATGGGCACAGGTTCATCTTAGTAGCAATCGATTATTTTACCAAATGGGTCGAAGCAGCATCATACAAGGCGGTCACTAAGAAGGTTGTGGTAGATTTCGTCCATGACCGCATTTATTATCGGTTAGGAATTCCAGAATCAATCATCACTGATAACGGTTCCAATCTCAATAGTGACTTGATGAAAGCAATGTGTGAAACTTTCAAGATCAAACACAAGAACTCTACAGCCTATAAGCCTCATATGAATGGAGCTGTGGAGGCCGCCAAGAAGAATATCAAGAATATACTAAGGAAGATGGTCGAAAGGCACAAACAATGGCATGAGAAATTATCATTCGCCTTATTGGGATACCGTACCACAGTTCGCACATCGACCAGAGCAACTCCCTACATGCTGATTTATGGTACAGAGGCGGTCATCCCCGCCGAGGTAGAAATTCCCTCCTTAAGGATCATACAAGAAGTAGAGTTGGACGATGCAGAATGGGTAAAAGGTCGCTACGAGCAGTTAGCCCTTATAGATGGGAAAAGGATGAATGTGGTTTGCCACGGTCAGTTGTATCAGAACAGAATGTCCAGAGCCTTCAACAAAAGGGTTAAGCCAAGGAAGTTTACACCGGGGCAGCTGGTGTTGAAGAAAATATTCCCACATCAAGATGAAGCCAAGGGGAAGTTCTCTCCCAATTGGCAGGGTCCGTACATGGTTCACCGGGTTCTAACTGGAGGAGCCCTTATTCTTGCAGAGATGGATGGAGAAGTCTGGCCGAAGCCAATCAATTCAGATGCAGTGAAACGATATTATGTGTAACCACTTATGATTCCCTTAATGATGTAATTTGAACTACGCCTGACCTGATTCCCGTTTAAGAGGGGATACGTAGGCAGCCCTATGGGTTCAGTTATAATTTAATAAAAAATTCCATTCTCCCTCGCTATTGGAACTGGGGAAGAATTTTGAGGACGACTCTCAAAATTCCGAAGTTAATTTCAGTCCATGCATAGCTAGAAGAACTAGCCTAGTAAACTGGGGTAGAATTTTGAGGATGACTCTCAAAATAACGAAGAAGAGTTTTTTAGTCATTCAGCACAACCGTTAGAAATGTCCGCTCAGCAAACTGGGGCAGAATTTTGAGGAGGACCCTCAAAATTCCGGAGCAAAAGAGGTTGCAATGTATTGAACCACATCGCAGTTGTTGGTTCATCTAAAGAAATCTATTTTCGATTATATATTTACTAAAGCATGCATAACAATTATTCGAATTGCTGTTGTTTAGCGACGCTACCCCAATGACACACAACGTCAAGAGCCTAGGGAAGACGAACTAACTTTTCCCCTCACAGAACTCATGATTTTCTTTGGATGCAAGCACTCGACTTGCAATATCGTCAGGTATATTTATGTACGCATACTTTCCCAAGAATAAAACTTCTCAGAATCATCACTTGCCCGCAATTGCTATCCGTACACAATCTCCCCAGCAGTCATATTGTCGTAATCGGCTATCAGCTAAGAGATCTTACTACTAATCATCCTTTTACATTCTTGCACTGCATAAGGCTACTCTTCTGCCTTTCGATACTAAGCATTGTCTCCATCTGCATTTCTCTGCATTTCATAAGGCTACCTTTCTGCCTTTCGAGACTAAGCATTGTCTCCATCCAGCATTTGTCTACATTGCATAAGGCTACTTTTCTGCCTTCCGAGAGTAAGCATTGTCTCCATCTGCATTTCTCTGCATTGCATAAGGCTACCTTTCTGCCTTCTGAGACTAAGCATTGTCTCCATCCTGCATTTCTCTGCATTGCATAAGGCTACCTTTCTTCCTTTTGAGACTAAGCCCTGTCTCCATCTGCATTTTGCATAAGGCTACCTTTCTGCCTTCCGAGACTAAGCATTGTCTCCATCCTACATTTCTCTGCATTGCATAAGGCTACCTTTCTGCCTTTTGAGACTAAGCCCTGTCTCCATCTGCATTTTGCATAAGGCTAAGGCTACCTTTCTGCCTTTTGAGACTAAGCCCTGTCTCCATCTGCATTTTGCATAAGGCTACCTTTTCGCCCTTTCTGCCTTTCGAGACTAAGCTCTATCTCCATCTGCATTTTTTTTGCATTGCATAAGGCTATTTTTCTGCCTTTCGAGGTTAAGCTCTACCTCCATCATCATCTGCATAAGGCTACCTTTCTGCCTTCCGAGACTAAGCTCTGTCTCCATCCTGCATGGCTGAAATATTGCCACTTTATTTTCTTGCATGGCTGAAATATCGCCACTTTATTTTTCTTGCATGACTGAAATATCGCCACCTTTATTTACGTCTTGCATCGGCTAAAAGATTGCCACCTGCTGCATTTCATGGGCTGAAAGATAGCCAAATTGTCCAAGGGCGTCATTGTTCGGATGCACCATTTTCATAGCCCGAGAACACCATGCCATGGAATGATGACCCCATTTTATCTTTTGCACATCATTATTCAAAGGCATCCTGGTTCAGGGGCACCATTCTCATAGCCCGAGAACATCATTTCATAGCCTGCGAATCCTTTACCATACACCATATGGCCTAGGACGTCATTGTTCGAGGACGTCATCCTAACCGTCCAAGGACAACATTCATGGTCCAATGGGAATTTGTATCACGTTTAAATTTACGCACAATATGCGCTCGTATTGCTTACGTGCAGGTACACCGGCTGGTAACTACCGTCTCAGTAGGAGTGATCCCGCTCCGGTTCCCACAGTCTATCGGTTTTTCAGAAAACCTCTCTCAATCTAAAACATTACGTCCGTCCGTTTCAAATCTCCATCGGCATATTCCGCCGATGGATCCTAAACTACATATGGCCTGATTTCTGTAAGACCAGGGATATGTAGGCAGCTCAAGAGCTAGAGCTCGGTCAGAATTCTTTGCAAATCGTTTCTTTCGGTCAAAATTGGTCATCTTATCTTTACTCGACAACTCTTTCAAAGAGGGGCAGCTGTTGATACCCAATTTTTTCCCTATGTATTTTATACTCAAAACACTTTCAAAATAGCATGTGTATGCATATATAAGCATGCCCAAGAGTTTTGGTATTTTTTCCTAATATTTAAAGATTTTTAAAATCAATTTATTGTCTATTTTAGCAGTGCAAAACCCATATTTATTCTCAAAATCATCAATTTTGGTGAATAATTTATTTCATTCCCGTATTTATACCAAAATATAGTTAAGATAATTTTTGCATATTTTTACAAATTTATTTGGTATGTTAAAGGCTAAATTGAATATAATTGCAATTATAGCCTACTTTAAGATTAATAGCATTTTATAATTGTAAAATTGGTTCCAATATTTTTAAATTAATATTTATATATTGTTTGTTGGCTCAGTACTTTTAATGTGCTTTCAAGATCATTTTACCATTTTTATAAAAATAAAAAGGGAAAAACTAACTATTTAAAATCTGGCCCATTTTATTTCAATCATAGCCATATTGATCCCCCCTAATTGACCCAATTCTGAAACCCAATTGGACCGGCCCAATTACGATTTAACCCAACCCCTTTACCCGTTTATCCGACCTGCCCGGTTTTTCTTTTAATCTCAGTCGTTGATCTTTAGATCAACGGCTCCCCTCATCCCCTTCCTTTTTTAATTTAAACAACCCCTTTACCCTACCTCATTTTCACCAACCTCTGCCTCTGCAACCCTCCACTATCTCAAACTCTCTTGAGGGTTCTCAAACCCTAGCCTCCTCCTGCCTTGTTCCACCGTGTTTTCACCGGAATCCATGGACAACCTATATTCACCTCCTCCGGCTCTTGCATGCCTGATGCTCGAAGGTTCGAGGCTAGACCTCGAAGGTCTTCACTCAGACCTTCACCGATTCGAAGATTTCGGCAATCTCCGACTTTTCTCCGGTGGCTTTTGGTCTTCTGAGCCTGTTTCTGACCTCATCCGACTTAGATCGGACCTCTTTCCAAGCCTTTCTCATTCCAGGGTTCCTCTGAAACCCTAGCTATTCGAGGTTTTTTCTGATTATTCTTTTAAATCTATGATATATATGTGCTTTACTGGAGTTTTAAAACGCTTTCCCGAATTGTTCTTCTAAACTTGTTTAAGTTCTGAGTTTTTCTCAAAACGTGTTCTCCATACTTTTGACTGTGTATCATGTCTTTTTGTTTCTCATAAGTCTTTGGAAAAGACTCATGTGCCTCTATTGAATGGTTTGCCTTTTATCTCTATTGTCTGACTCAACTCGAAACCCTAAGGTTCAGGGATTTCTTGGCATTTTGATCTTTTGTGTGCGAGTTAGGTTCCACTTTGGGACCCTGGACTCTCAGACTCATTGTGAGTCTGCGAACTAGACTTATACCTCTTCTTGCTTATGATTCTGAACCTTTCATTGTTAAACTCTCTTCTAAATAATTTGACAAACCCCTCTGGTATTCCCATATTTGTGTGCTTTATATATAAGGACTTTACCTTCAAAGGTTTTTGATTGATTCTGAAATCCTCTAATGGGGTTTGATTGATTGTTACTGATTTTTCTTTAATTTAACCTCCTTTACCTTTTCCTGACTTGGTTCATTCGAATTGAATTGTAATTTTGATTTCCCTGGCTGATTGATTGATTCCCTTTCCTTATTTTTTCCATGCTGTGTACTATTGAATTCTTTCCTTTAATAACTTCTATGCATTTACCCCTTTTGTGCTACTTTGAAAAGGTTTTAATCAAAACTGCTTTCCTTAATTGGCTTTTACCCATTGAAATCAGAATCTCTTAACTAAAGGGAGATTGATCTCAATGTTATTTCCTTACCTTTTCTCACTTGTTTTCTGCACTATAAAAGGGGCACGACCTTTCTGCACTTTGATCATCCTTAACTTACAATTCAATACTTTTACAACACACTTCGAATTGCATACTCTTACACATACACTCTCAATTCAGCATTTTACACAACATAATCTCACAACTCTCTTCTAAGATCTTCTGACTATTTGTTGGCTTTACACGACTACTGCTTTTCTTTTCTTGTTTCCCTGAAACTGGTATGTCCTTTATTTAATTTTTTGCCTCACCCTTATGTGCTTCAGACTGATGTTTACTCTACTGCCTATGTTCAGTAATTTGTGTTAAATATTTTTCTTCCTTGCTTCTATTTCTGTTATGAATCCTCTACCCATATCCCCTTCTATGTGCCGAGTTAAGTTCTTGGCCTGACAGTATCCTAATTACTGTCCAGGCCTTGGCTTGATCAACAATGGATCCTAACTCTCAATGCTTGACTAGCAGGCTGGTCAGGGGTGTGCCAGCATCCTAATTGTTGGGCATGACCACTAGCTTGCCCTGTCTCTCTTTGATTCCCTTCCCCCTTGTGCACTCACACCTATTCCTAGAATCTTAAGTTCTACCCCTCTCTTTTGAGCCTTGCTTTGGGACCTTGCGTTCCCTCTGAACTTGGACATATGAGAGCTGGCATTTTCACACTCCACTATAATCTAAATTTGCAATATATTTGGGGTGTAAGAACTGCCTGGAGTTCCTGGAACTCCTTGGATCTCTGAAACACCCCAGATAAGAGAAGGCTTTGGAAATCTGGATTTCGGAAGTGGTTCAATTTCATATTGTTAGACACTAAGTCCGAATTAGGCTGCTCGGATGTAGCTGTGATTTCTGATGTACTTCTAATTTCTGTCTTATTTTTTATTGGCCTGTAATAATTTGTATAAACTCATGGGGATTTAGTGGAAAGGGAGGGGGTTAATTTATGCACAAAGGGTAGAGATCATGCCTATAGGATTTAATTTTTGGTCTATGAAACTCTACACGTAGAAAGCATGTCTATAGGGATTAACTTCTAAACTTTTTGCAACTACGCATATAGATACCATGCTCATAAGGGTTTATATTTTCTGCGCATAATGATACCATTAGGCAAACTGTAGGTTTAACAACAAGGTTGCATATAGACACCATGTTTGTAAGACTCCTATTTTTTTTTAAAAGTGTTAAAATCAGTTGACATATAGAAAGCATGCCTATAGGAATTTCAAATTTGAACTATCTCATACTTATGCAAGACAGCACCAACCGTTTAATTAATAAATACTTTTGGTAAAACTGGCAGTCTTCTGTGATTTTCTGAGCCTCGTAAGTTAACAAACATTTCCTAAACAAACTGCATTTTCTGAAACTCTCTTTTTCTGATAAGTTCGTGAAATCTCTTTTACTAGTCTGCATACCTTTTGAAGTTCCTTTCATTTCTTTTAGACCTCTTCAAAACAGAACACACTTTTCCTGAAACTCGTTTCATTCTGAAAAACTGATAACTCTTTATAATCAGTCTGCTTTTCGAAATCGTTAGTTCTGTCCAACACATAGCTAAAGTGGTTCAGTCTTTGATGACTGCATTCGAGTAAGCCTAATGCGGACTTCCTGTCTAAAAATATGAGTTAAACTAGTCCGTTTATCGCTTTATTTGAAAGACCAAACCAGTACGTGTAAGACATGCTACACTCCGTGGCTTATGTGATTTAAGGAGGTTTACTTGAGCCGTATTTGCTTATTTGCTCTCCCCTCTATTGTATTGTGTGTTTTGATTGACGCCTTAGTATTTTGTCCTTTGAAACTCTCCAAAGGCCCCAAATCTCTTCCCTTTTAGGATTAGTAGTCCTAAATGCCTCCGGGACTGATAGGATTGGGGGCGGGTAGTAGCATGCAATAAGTAACGCTACCATTCCACGCTTTAATACCTTAACGGGTGGGAAGGGTAGAATATGGATATGATGACCGGTGCACTAATATCGCGTGCGACCCCTCTTCCGAGGAGTGATTGTTGGATATTGCATTGAAGTGATCCATATTGATTATAAACCTAGGACCCCCCTCTCTTTATTTGCTTTCATCTTTTCTTGTAAAATTATTCAAATCTCTTTTTTTAAATTTCTGCCCTCTCTATATACTTTCAAAAGTTTTCAACCTAATTGCAATGTTATATGCGAGTCCTTATTTGAGCCTTGATTGTTTACTTGTAAAGTCACAATTTCAACATGGCCGAGACCATACTAGTGGATCTTGAGGGGTTCCTAACACCTTCCCCCGCGAGAGAATTTCTAGCCCTTACCCAAACTCTAGTTTTCTAACTCAAACTCTTCTAAAAAAAAGTGTCATAATGCATTATAATCATTAGGTGGCGACTCTTCAAATTCCGAAACCCAATTCTCGAAAGGGAATAGAGTTGTCCTTCCCAATGTCGTATACCCGATTTCTGACCCCACGGTTAGATAAAAAGGGGGCATCGACAGCATGGCGACTCTGCTGGGGATCTTCTTTAGGCTTTTACCACTGCATGTTGCTTGTGACTTTACTATCTCATTAATTGCTTTATTTACTGTCTTTTATTCTTTCACTACAAAACTAACTTGGCTCCTCATGTCTTTTCTTTTCTTTAGCTGCTTTCCTTTACTGCCTTATTTCAATACTGTTGTAATTACTGCAATTATTGTAATCATTTATCTTATGAATGTGAAAATACATGTCAATTTGTTTCATTCTTGTAAACTGCATCTTCAACATCATATTCCACTTGTGCCAAACAAATACCATAGCAACGCTTATACTGAATGGTTGCGCTCTTCCAATATTATAACCCTTTAAATTAGGCAAAGGCGTATTTGCGGTAAAACCAGTCGATCAGCGGTGCAGTCGACGGTTTCGTGCCTTTCCCTCTTGAGTTGTATGCTCAAGGGTACTTATCTAATACCCCGATAGAAACCTTACTCTATTTAACTGTGCATGCATCATGGTCAAACTTAGCCGAGTCAGTTATGTTGTACACATAATGACTCATTAAAATAGCCTTGTCCAAAGTCCATCGGGTTTCCCTGGAATCCAAATGGACACCTACATGTTTTGTGCATTTATTTGGAGAACTAAATGTTTTTTATGCTAATTATTGGTTTAAATAGTCGAGTCTGGCGGGGTAAGGGTCTAACACTCCGTTTTGCAGAAATTGAGGCACGAAGTCCCCAGATTTGGCATGGTAACCAACATTCATCCAAGGCTGCTAAATTGGTGGGAAGATCTCCACTCCAGTGATCAGACACTCATCCGCAAATACTTAGGGAATCTGCCTTCTCTTCTAAAAATCCATCCTGACAACAAAATCATAGAGGCTGCAACTCTGTTCTGGGATAGTGACAGGTCTGTGTTCCGCTTCAGGGACCTTGAAATGACTCCTTTGCTCGAAGAAATAGGAGGCTTAGCTGGTATTCCTTGGGAGACTCCGGGTTTGCTTATGCCAGAGAATCGCAAGGGTAGGGGTTTCCTTAAGATGATGGGACTGAAGAAGAACCCAGACTTGACCTGTTTGAAAGACTCCTACATCCCATTCGACTATCTATACGAGAGGTACGGCCATAACAAGTCATACCGCACCTACTCAGATGAATTTGCCCTCACCTCACTGGGGCATATTCACAGAAGGGTCTTCGTATTCATGTTTTGTTTCCTGGGGATGATAGTGTTCCCTATGAAGAAGGCTATGATCCACACCAGACTGGCCATGGTAACCAAGACTCTGATGGAAGGAATTGGCGGACAACCTTTCAGTATAGTGCCCATATTGTTGCTGAGATATACCGGGATCTGGACAACTGTCAGCGAAAGGCCAGTCATTTTGAGGGATGCAATTTATTACTTCAGCTCTGGCTTATGGAGCACCTCCAAAAAGGAGAATACTGACAAGAGATCTTATGCAGAGACTGGGATGATCACATTGCCTTCCACCAGCCAAGGCGTATGAATTATATGCCTAACATGTTCACTCTGTCACACCTCCTTTTTGCGCGCCCCGCCCCGAAGGGTTTAAATGCGCGAGGGGAGTTTTTCCAATTTAAGTGACAATATTCAAAATGGGATTATTTATTTAATTCAGAGTCGCCACTTGGGAAAGGTTTGGCTTTTGGTGTCCCAAGTCACCGGTTTATCTTGAATCCCAAATCGAGGAAATTTTCGACTTTCCAAATGAAGTCTGCGAACCAGAAATTCTAAGTAAGGAATTCTGTTGACCCGAGAGAAGGTGTTAGGCACCCTCGAATCCCGTAGTTCTAGCACGGTCGCTTAAATTGTTATAATGGCTAAATATCTGATTTAAATACATGTTGTGACTTATGTGCTTTTATTAAGTTTAAACCGCTTTTATTATTATCATTTATTTTTATAGAATTGCAACGTCATGAAAATGCATCTCGAACCACGTCACAATCAATGCACCCGTAGTTGTTAACACATTTCGACTCCGTTAAGATTTGAATTTGGGTCACATAAATGCGCACCCAAATTTAAGAATGTAATTTAATTAAACCGGGCCTAAAGAGTCTAACGTGTTATTATCTTTGGGGAAGGCAGTGAGATTCACTAAACAGTCCATCCCAAACTCTAAGTATTTATTATGGTTAATTATTGAGGGCCCCACAATTTGCATTTTTTATTTGGCGAGGCTCATCTCATTATTTTAGAAGGATATCCTAAAGTGACTACATTTCTATTACGTTTGTCTCTAAAAAATAAAAGAAAGAAGATACCAAACTTACTTGTTTAAACAAATACATACTGAATTTTTACTATGTTTGCCGAATCCGAATTTTGTTTGATTACCCGATTGATTGTTTATGAGGTGAGAGTTACCTCATGCCTTGTCTTCATCGAGTGAATACGCTTGTTAATTTGCTAAGTGAGATTGCAAGCAAACTAATAACATATACTAAACTTATGTTAACGACCTCCAAGTTTGAATTTTAAAACTAGCCTATTTGGACTGGATAAATGAAATCGGCTGTTTATTAGGAAAACTACTACTAATTGAACTCAAAAATGCCTACTAGTTTTCCTCAAAAGTCATCGCATTATTTCGAAACAGTGAATCTATACCGAAGCCCATATCGAACCTATATCTTGACAAGTAATCTGACAAGAGAGTTGGCATACATGGCCAAACTTTTAACGTAACCGCATGAGAGTTTGTTTGGGATACGTTTATCCTGGACCAAATACAACAGATTTGACAATTCAGTGGTCTAGACAAAATACATACAGATGCTTGCCATGATTCTATGTTATACTGTCATAACTAAATCAAGACCCAATGATTATATACATTAAAACACACCTGATCTAACAAACAATGCTATCTAATAGTTCCTCTCAAACAGAATGTATGTTAATTTATACAGAGCAATTGCAGTTGGAACGAACTTAAACAAATGCAAGCCAACTACCATTCAACCTATGGCCATGTTTTTAACATAGGTATTGTGAAGTAATCAACATTCATTTCTTTTATTTCTGCTTCAAAGCTTCAAGCTTTCAACAACAAATGGTTTCAGAAGTGTGTACCTGGAAGTGTTTACAGTTGAAGAAGAAGAGAAGTCAGCAGAGTAACAATAGGAGCAACACCGAACAGCAGCAGTAACAGCAGGTAACAAACAAGGCAGTGGAAATAGAAACCCCAGATAGACCAAACTTCAGGAAATAAACCAATGCAAACCACAACCAGTGAACTCAGTTTAAACTTGGAAGGATCAGAATCGATTGAACAAGTAGAAGAACAAATGAAATCCAGACAACAATGTGAAGAAACAGTTCCTGATTTTTCTATATCTTTTCTCTCTTGTATCTGTGTCTGTATCTCCTCTTTTGTGATCTCTCTATCTCTCTATGTATCTCTTTTGAAAAGAAAACCAGTCTAAATTTTCAATCCAGAAATCTCTCTGCCTTTTCAGTTCTTCTATCTATTCTGAAAATCCCAGCCCCCAGTCCAGTCTGAGTTCCCTATGTGTGTCTGTGTGTGTGTATCTCTCAATGTGTATCCCCCTTCTTTCAAAATTTTTCCTCCTTATAAGCCTAAAACTCAGCCCTTTAACATCCTGTTCATCAATCAGAAAACCCCTCCCATGTGCTGTTTTCTTTTCAGTTTCCACTTACTATTTAAATAAAAACACACCCCCATGATATTCCCTGGAAGACTTACCTTTTAAGTAAGGTTTATTATTTCTGAACTAAAGCAGAATATGGGCAGCAGAATATAATCTGACAGCATATGTTGTCAAACTATTTTAAACTTAACAAAGGCCTTTATGCAGAACACATGTTGTGCACAAGTGCACATATTGTGCACAAGTGCACATGTTGTGCACAAGTGCACATGCCCTCCAATTCAGACTGTAACTAAACAAAAACATTCCTTTTACATTTCTGATTCAAATTAACAACTATAAGTAACTAAACTCAGTTCCTAATTGATTCAGGCAATGCTTAACAGAAGCAGGTCAATTTGTTATTGTTCAGACAGCTGAAACTAATTGACGACATATGTCGACTCGACTATACTAATCATAACATGTACAATCGAAACCATGATCAGACATCTAACAGTATCGAACGCATGATTCGAATTGTACTGACTAAACAAATTTGTACTGGGGAATCAGTTAATCAGTCAAATTTGAAGTTCAATTGATTGCACAACACATACACATATATACATTATCAGTGAATAGAAGAAGGACTCGATCAAACAAAGAGGTTCAAGCAAGGTGGACAGGACACAGTTGGTAAAATTCAAAACACAAATTAAACAAGACGTTTGACCATACAAACAGACCTGTAACAAATTCATGAATTGAATAAAGAAAATAGAAACAGACTTACCTTAAAATCCTTGGAAAAATCATAAAACCAAAACTCGTATTTGATGAAAACCTTCTTGGGGTTGAACGGACTTTAATCGAAGTGTTCTCAACTGAGAACACTTCGATTAAGGTCCATTAGACCCTAATCACTTGGCTCAAACGGACATGGACCAGGCCCTGGGGTTTTCTATGGCTCCTAGATGACAGATTTGGGTTTTGAGTCTCCGTGGTACCAAGCATGGTTTGGTCACGAGGGAGGTCCGGGGACTGTCTGGTATGAATCTAGGGCGGATCAGTGTAGATCGAGTTTTGACTCGAATCTTCAAATGAAGATTCGAGAAGGTGGAATGGGATTCGAGCTGAACGGTTGGTGGATTCATGTTCAGGGTGTCAAGGTGGTCCTAGGGTGTTAAGGTGAGGGCCACCGGCGTTCATGCCGCCGGCTTTCATGGTGAAGGTGTACAGAGGCGGCTAGGGTTTGGGGGATTGAGGTCTGTGGAGGGGACGACTAAGGCATGGGGGTTTGGATAGGGGGGCAGGGTAATGGCTATAGGCTTATATAGTTAGTGGATAGATAGATCCTGGCCGTCGGATGAGGCGAGATGAAGGGCCAAGATCTTTCAACTGGTGGGAAACGGTGTCGTTTCGAGTGCAAGGGGTTGGGTTGGTCCGGGTTTGAACGGGTCGGGTTCGTTCGTGGGTATGGGGAATGTGATCTTGGCCGTTGATCATTCTGAGATCAACGGCCCAGATCAAGCACAACCCAAACGACGCCGTTTGAGATAGTCAGGGGCTGAACTGGACTGGATCGGGTAATTTTAGTTTGGGCTTGTCTTATTGGACTGGCCCAATCCGAAATCCCTTTCCTTTTCAATCCCTTAATTAAAATTAAACAACCCTAATAAAACCTTAAACAAACAATTAATCACACAATAAAATATATCGCTTTATATTTACACGCGACACATATATTTTGCTTTTTGTTTGATGAAAAGTACAAAATGAAAAGGGAAGATCACAAATAAGTACCGAAAATGCCACATAAAAAATCCGAAAAATTGTGCAGCAAGACCAAACCACTATTATTTTGTTTCTTTTGGAGTGATTGTCGCGTAAAACAAAAATCACGTGCTCACAGCTACCCCTCTTTGTTCGAAAACACGAAGAGTTTTCGTGCAAAGATAAAGTGAGCGGATATGAGCGATTTTTGCCTATGGACTACTCCGTGTGAAGCATGTTTTGAAAGATCTGACCGGATCTTTGCATCAAAGATTTCCTACATATCCTGGGCTACACAGGAATCAGGTCAATGTAGTTCGGGAAATTTTGGCAGTTGGGACTACCATGGGATTGCAATGCTTGTTGTTACTGCTGTTGCTGTTGTCATCGTTGCTTTACTGACCGCCTTATTACAACCAAAGAAAAATTGAAACTGAACTGAATACTTATATGCATGTCAACTGCTAGTTACAAGATTCCTATCTATGATTCTTTTGCGACTTGATCTTGAGTCTTAGCTGATTTTGCTTGGAGACTTCGATCCGAATCTTTGATGCTTGCGAGTTGTAGGTGCTTGTTTTAACCTCTGGGATACTGAGTGAGACGTGATTGGCAGAGTTCGGGACCTTGATCAAGTCTTGGAGCGATCCGCCTTCCATTTTCTCCGGTATCTCGGGACATCTTCCTTTGTCTTTTCTTCTTTGATTCTGAGTTGAGACTCATCTCGTGGGTCGTTTCGATCCGTGTGGCTCAATGTTAGACCTGCGGGGAAAAACAAACGAATGAAATTTTCTGCCCCAATTTCACTAGGAAAATTTCGTGAATTATTCGCCAGGAAGTTCGTAAAATCGATGAAAGAGGATATGAATGCTCAGTTCAGGGTTGGAGCCCTAATACCGACTAGCTGGGGAGAAGTTCAGTTTAGAGTTAAAACTCTAATGCTGACAACCTGGGGAAAAGTTCAGTTTAGGGTTGGGGCCCTAATGCTGACTAAAGGAAAAATTCAGTTTAGGGTTCTAAATGTAAAAGTTCAGTTTAGGGTTTAAAACCCTAATGCTGACTGAATGGAAAAGTTCAGTTTAGGGTTTAAAACCCTAATGCTGACTGAATGGAAAATTCAGTTTAGGGTTTAAAACCCTAATGCTGACTGAATGGAAAAGTTCAATTTAGGGTTTAAAACCCTAATGTCGACTAAATGGAAAAGTTCGGCTTAGGGTTTAAAACCCAAATGCTGACTGCATGGAAAAGTTCAGTTTAGGGTTTTAAAACCCTAATGCTGACTGAATGGAAAAGTTCAGTTTAGGGTTTAAAACCCTAATGCTGACTACATGGAAAAAGTTCAGTTTAGGGTTTAAAACCCTAATGCTGACTACATGGAAAAAGTTCAGTTTAGGGTTTAAAACCCTAATGCTGACTGAATGGAAAAGTTCAGTTTAGGGTTTAAAACCCTAATGCTGACTGAATGGAAAAGAGTTCAGTTTAGGGTTTAAAACCCTAATGTTGACTGAAAGGAAAAGTTCAGTTTAGGGTTTAAAACCCTAATACTGACTGAATTGAAAAAGTTCAACTTAGGGTTTAAATATGTTGACTGAATGGAAAAGTTCAGTTTAGGGTTTAAAACCCTAATGCTGACTAAAGAAAAAAGTTCAGTTTAGGGTTTAAAACCCTAATGCTGACTGGCTGGAAAAGTTCATTTTAGGTTTTAAAACCCTAATGCTGACTAAAGGAAAAAATTAAATTTAGGGTTTAAAACCCTAATGCTGACTGCATGGAAAAAGTTCAGTTTAGGGTTTAAAACCCTAATGCTGACCAACTGGGGAAAAGTTCAGTTTAGGGTTGGGGCCCTAATGCTGACTAAAGGAAAAATTCAGTTTAGGGTTTAAAACCCTAATGCTAACTAAAAGGAAAAATTCAGTTTAGGGTTTAAAACCCTAATGCTGACTGCATGAAAAAGTTCAGTTTAGGGTTTAAAACCCTAATGCTGACTGAATGGAAAAGTTCAGTTTAGGGTTTAAAACCCTAATGCTGATTAAAGGAAAAAGTCCAGTTTAGGGTTTAAAACCCTAATGCTGACTAAAGGAAAAAGTTCAGTTTAGGGTTTAAAACCCTAATGCTGACTGAAAGGAAAAGTTCAGTTTAGGGTTTAAAACCCTAATACTGACTGAATGGAAAAAGTTCAGTTTAGGGTTTAAAACCCTAATGCTGACTGAATGGAAAACTTCAGTTTAGGGTTTAAAACCCTAATGCTGACTGGCTGGAAATGTTCAGTTTAGGGTTTAAAACCCTAATGCTGACTAAAGAAAAAATTCAGTTTATGGGTTAAAACCCTAATGCTGACTGCATGAAAAAGTTCAATTTAGGGTTTAAAACCCTAATGCTGACTGAATGGAAAAGTTCAGTTTAGGGTTTAAAACCCTAATGCTGATTAAAGGAAAAAGTCCAGTTTAGGGTTTAAAACCCTAATGTTGACTAAATGGAAAAGTTCAGTTTAGGGTTTAAAACCCTAATGCTGACTGAATGGAAAAAGTTCAGTTTAGGGTTTAAAACCCTAATGCTGACTAAAGGAAAAAGTTCAGTTTAGGGTTTAAAACCCTAATGCTGACTGAATGGAAAAGTTCAGTTTAGGGTTTAAAACCCTAATGCTGACTAAAGGAAAAAGTTCAGTTTAGGGTTTAAAACCCTAATGCTGACTGAATGGAAAAGTTCAGTTTAGGGTTTAAAACCCTAATGCTGACTAAATGGAAAAGTTCAGTTTAGGGTTTAAAACCCTAATGCTGACTGAATAGAAAAGTTCAGTTTAGGGTTTAAAACCCTAATGCTGACTGAATGGAAAAGTTCAGTTTAGGGTTTAAAACCCTAATGCTGACTGAGTGGAAAAGTTCAGTTTAGGGTTTAAAACCCTAATGCTGACTGAATGGAAAAGTTCAGTTTAGGGTTTAAAACCCTAATGCTGATTAAAGGAAAAAGTCCAGTTTAGGGTTTAAAACCCTAATGCTGACTAAAGGAAAAAGTTCAGTTTAGGGTTTAAAACCCTAATGCTGACTGAAAGGAAAAGTTCAGTTTAGGGTTTAAAACCCTAATACTGACTAAATGGAAAAAGTTCAGTTTAGGGTTTAAAACCCTAATGCTGACTGCATGGAAAAGTTCAGTTTAGGGTTTAAAACCCTAATGCTGACTGAATGGAAAAGTTTAGTTTAGGGTTTAAAACCCTAATGCTGACTGCATGGAAAAAGTTCAGTTTAGGGTTTAAAACCCTAATGCTGACTGAATGGAAAAGTTCAGTTTAGGGTTTGAAACCCTAATGCTGACTGAATGGAAAAAGTTCAGTTTAGGGTTTAAAACCCTAATGCTGACTGAAAGGAAAAGTTCAGTTTAGGGTTTAAAACGCTAATACTGACTGAATGGAAAAAGTTCATCTTAGGGTTGAAAACCCTAATGTTGGCTGAATGGAAAAGTTCAGTTTAGGGTTTAAAACCCTAATGCTGACTAATGGAAAAAGTTCAGTTTAGGGTTTAAAACCCTAATGCTGACTGGCTGGAAAAGATCAGCTTAGGGTTTAAAACCCTAATGCTGACTAAAGAAAAAAGTTCAGTTTAGGGTTTAAAACCCTAATGCTGACTGCAGGGAAAAAGTTCAGTTTAGAGTTTAAAACCCTAATGCTGACTGCATGGAAAAAGTTCAGTTTAGGGTTTAAAACCCTAATGCTGACTAAATGGAAAAGTTCAGTTTAGGGTTTGAAACCCTAATGCTGACTGAATGGAAAAAGTTCAGTTTAGGGTTTAAAACCCTAATGCTGACTGAATGGAAAAGTTCAGTTTAGGGTTTAAAACCCTAATACTAACTGAATGGAAAAAGTTCATCTTAGGGTTTAAAACCCTAATGTTGACTGAATGGAAAAGTTCAGTTTAGGGTTTAAAACCCTAATGCTGACTAAAGGAAAAAGTTCAGTTTAGGGTTTAAAACCCTAATGCTGACTGGCTGGAAAAGATCAGTTTAGGGTTTAAAACCCTAATGCTGACTAAAGGAAAAAGTTCAGTTTAGGGTTTAAAACCCTAATGCTGACTGCATGGAAAAAGTTCAGTTTAGGGTTTAAAACCCTAATGCTGACTGAAGGAAAGAGTTCAGTTTAGGGTTTAAAACCCTAATGCTGACTGAGAGGAAAAGTTCAGTTTAGGGTTTAAAACCCTAATGCTGACTAAATGGAAAAGTTCAGTTTAGGGTTTAAAACCCTAATGCTGACTGAATGGAAAAGTTCAGTTTAGGGTTTAAAACCCTAATGCTGACTGAATGGAAAAGTTCAGTTTAGGGTTTAAAACCCTAATGCTGATTAAAGGAAAAAGTCTAGTTTAGGGTTTAAAACCCTAATGCTGACTAAAAGAAAAAGTTCAGTTTAGGGTTTAAAACCCTAATGCTGACTGAAAGGAAAAGTTCAGTTTAGGGTTTAAAACCCTAATATTGACTGAATGGAAAAAGTTCAGTTTAGGGTTTAAAACCCTAATGCTGACTGAATGGAAAAGTTCAATTTAGGGTTTAAAACCCTAATGCTAACTAAAGGAAAAAAGTTCAGTTTAGGGTTTAAAACCCTAATGCTGATTGGCTGGAAAAGTTCAGTTTAGGGTTTAAAACCCTAATGATGACTAAAGAAAAAATTCAGTTTAGGGTTTAAAACCCTAATGCTGACTGCATGAAAAAGTTCAGTTTAGGGTTTAAAACCCTAATGCTGACTGAATGGAAAAGTTCAGTTTAGGGTTTAAAACCCTAATGCTGATTAAAGGAAAAAGTCCAGTTTAGGGTTTAAAACCCTAATGCTGATTAAAGGAAAAAGTCCATTTTAGGGTTTAAAACCCTAATGTTGTTTAAAGGAAAAAGTTCAGTTTAGGGTTTAAAACCCTAATGCTGACTGAAAGGAAAAGTTCAGTTTAGGGTTTAAAACCCTAATGCTGACTAAATGGAAAAAGTTCAGTTTAGGGTTTAAAACCCTAATGCTGACTGAAAGGAAAAGTTCAGTTTAGGGTTTAAAACCCTAATGCTGACTGAAAGGAAAAAGTTCAGTTTAGGGTTTAAAACCCTAATGCTGACTAAAGGGAAAGAGTTCAGTTTAGGGTTTGAAACCCTAATGCTGACTGAATGGAAAAAGTTCAGTTTAGGGTTTAAAACCCTAAAACTGACTGAATGAAAAAAGTTCAGCTTAGGGTTTAAAACCCTAATATTGACTGAATGGAAAAGTTCAGTTTAGGGTTTAAAACCCTAATGCTGACTAAAGGAAAAAGTTCAGTTTAGGGTTTAAAACCCTAATGCTGACTGGCTGGTAAAGTTTAGTTTAGGGTTTAAAACCCTAATGCTGACTAAAGGAAAAAGTTCAGTTTAGGGTTTAAAACCCTAATGCTGACTAAAGGAAAAATTCAGTTTAGGGTTTAAAACCCTAATGCTGACTGCGTGGAAAAGTTCAGTTTAGGGTTTAAAACCCTAATGCTGACTGAATGGAAAAGTTCAGTTTAGTGTTTAATACCCTAATGCTGACTGAATGGAAAAAGTTCAGTTTAGGGTTTAAAACCCTAATGCTGACTAAAGGAAAAATTCAGTTTTAGGGTTTAAAACCCTAATGCTGACTGCATGGAAAAGTTCAGTTTAGGGTTTAAAACCCTAATGCTAACTGAATAGAAAAGTTCAGTTTAGGGTTTAAAACCCTAATGCTGACTGAATAGAAAAAGTTCAGTTTAGGGTTCAAAACCCTAATGCTGACTAAAGGAAAAATTCAGTTTTAGGGTTTAAAACCCTAATGCTGACTGCATGGAAAAGTTCATTTTAGGGTTAAAACCCTAATGCTGACTAAAATGGAAAACTTCATTTTAGGGGTTTAAAACCCTAATACTGACTGAATGGAAAAAGTTCATCTTAGGGTTTAAAACCCTAATGTTGACTGAATGGAAAAGTTCAGTTTAGGGTTTAAAACCCTAATGCTGACTAAAGGAAAAAGTTCAGTTTAGGGTTTAAAACTCTAATGCTGACTGGCTGGAAAAGATCAGTTTAGGGTTTAAAACCCTAATGCTGACTAAAGGAAAAAGTTCCGTTTAGGGTTTAAAACCCTAATGCTGACTGCATGGAAAAAGTTCAGTTGAGGGTTTAAAACCCTAATGCTGACCAACTGGGGAAAAGTTCAGTTTAGGATTGGGGCCCTAATGCTGAGTAAAGGAAAAATTCAATTTAGGGTTTAAAACCCTAATGCTGACTAAATGAAAAAGTTCAGTTTAGGGTTTAAAACCCTAATGCTGACTGAATGGAAAAGTTCAGTTTAGGGTTTAAAACCCTAATACTGACTGAATGGAAAAGTTCAGTTTAGGGTTTAAAACCCTAATGCCGATTAAAGGAAAAAGTCTAGTTTAGGGTTTAAAACCCTAATGCTGACTAAAAGAAAAAGTTCAGTTTAGGGTTTAAAACCCTAATGCTGACTGAAAGGAAAAGTTCAGTTTAGGGTTTAAAACCCTAATATTGACTGAATGGAAAAAGTTCAGTTTAGGGTTTAAAACCCTAATGCTGACTGAATGGAAAAGTTCAGTTTAGGGTTTAAAACCCTAATGCTGACTAAAGGAAAAAAGTTCAGTTTAGGGTTTAAAACCCTAATGCTGACTGGCTGGAAAAGTTCAGTTTAGGGTTTAAAACCCTAATGATGACTAAAGGAAAAATTCAGTTTAGGGTTTAAAACCCTAATGCTGACTGCATGAAAAAGTTCAGTTTAGGGTTTAAAACCCTAATGCTGACTGAATGGAAAAGTTCAGTTTAGGGTTTAAAACCCTAATGTTGATTAAAGGAAAAAGTCCAGTTTAGGGTTTAAAACCCTAATGCTGATTAAAGGAAAAAATCCATTTTAGGGTTTAAAACCCTAATACTGTTTAAAGGAAAAAGTTCAGTTTAGGGTTTAAAACCCTAATGCTGACTGAAAAGAAAAGTTCAGTTTAGGGTTTAAAACCCTAACACTGACTAAATGGAAAAAGTTCAGTTTAGGGTTTAAAACCCTAATGCTGACTGCATGGAAAAGTTCAGTTTAGGGTTTAAAACCCTAATGCTGACTGAATGGAAAAGTTTAGTTTAGGGTTTAAAACCCTAATGCTGACTGCATGGAAAAAGTTCAGTTTAGGGTTTAAAACCCTAATGCTGACTGAATGGAAAAGTTCAGTTTAGGGTTTGAAACCCTAATGCTGACTGAATGGAAAAAGTTCAGTTTAGGGTTAAAACCCTAATGCTGACTTAAATGGAAAAGTTCATTTTAGGGGTTTAAAACCCTAATACTGACTGAATGGAAAAAGTTCATCTTAGGGTTTAAAACCCTAATGCTGACTGAATGGAAAAGTTCAGTTTAGGGTTTAAAACCCTAATGCTGACTAAATGAAAAAGTTCAGTTTAGGGTTTAAAACTCTAATGCTGACTGGCTGGAAAAGATCAGTTTAAGGTTTAAAACCCTAATGCTGACTAAAGGAAAAAGTTCCGTTTAGGGTTTAAAACCCTAATGCTGACTGCATGGAAAAAGTTCAGTTGAGGGTTTAAAACCCTAATGCTGACCAACTGGGGAAAAGTTCAGTTTAGGATTGGGGCCCTAATGCCGACTAAAGGAAAAATTCAGTTTAGGGTTTAAAACCCTAATGCTGACTAAATGGAAAAGTTCAGTTTAGGGTTTAAAACCCTAATGCTTACTGAATGGAAAAGTTCAGTTTAGGGTTTAAAACCCTAATGCTGACTGAATGGAAAAGTTCAGTTTAGGGTTTAAAACCCTAATACTGATTAAAGGAAAAAGTCTAGTTTAGGGTTTAAAACCCTAATGCTGACTAAAATAAAAAGTTCAGTTTAGGGCTTAAAACCCTAATGCTGACTGAAAGGAAAAGTTCAGTTTAGGGTTTAAAACCCTAATATTGACTGAATGGAAAAAGTTCAGTTTAGGGTTTAAAACCCTAATGCTGACTGAATGGAAAAGTTCAGTTTAGGGTTTAAAACCCTAATGCTGACTAAAGGAAAAAGTTCAGTTTAGGGTTTAAAACCCTAATGCTGACTGGCTGGAAAAGTTCAGTTTAGGGTTTAAAACCCTAATGATGACTAAAGGAAAAATTCAGTTTAGGGTTTAAAACCCTAATGCTGACTGCATGAAAAAGTTCAGTTTAGGGTTTAAAACCCTAATGCTGACTGAATGGAAAAGTTCAGTTTAGGGTTTAAAACCCTAATGCTGACTAAAGGAAAAAGTTCAGTTTAGGGTTTAAAACTCTAATGCTGACTGGCTGGAAAAGATCAGTTTAGGGTTTAAAACCCTAATGCTGACTAAAGGAAAAAGTTCCGTTTAGGGTTTAAAACCCTAATGCTGACTGCATGGAAAAAGTTCAGTTAAGGGTTTAAAACCCTAATGCTGACCAACTGGGGAAAAGTTCAGTTTAGGATTGGGGCCCTAATGCTGACTAAAGGAAAAATTCAGTTTAGGGTTTAAAACCCTAATGCTGACTAAATGGAAAAGTTCAGTTTAGGGTTTAAAACCCTAATGCTGACTGAATGGAAAAGTTCAGTTTAGGGTTTAAAACCCTAATGCTGACTGAATGGAAAAGTTCAGTTTAGGGTTTAAAACCCTAATGCTGATTAAAGGAAAAAGTCTAGTTTAGGGTTTAAAACCCTAATGCTGACTAAAGGAAAAAGTTCAGTTTAGGGTTTAAAACCCTAATGTTGACTAAAAGGAAAAGTTCAGTTTAGGGTTTAAAACCCTAATATTGACTGAATGGAAAAAGTTTAGTTTAGGGTTTAAAACCCTAATGCTGACTGAATGGAAAAATTCAGTTTAGGGTTTAAAACCCTAATGCTGACTAAAGGAAAAAAGTTCAGTTTAGGGTTTAAAACCCTAATGCTGACTGGCTGGAAAAGTTCAGTTTAGGGTTTAAAACCCTAATGATGACTAAAGGAAAAATTCAGTTTAGGGTTTAAAACCCTAATGCTGACTGCATGAAAAAGTTCAGTTTAGGGTTTAAAACCCTAATGCTGACTGAATGGAAAAGTTCAGTTTAGGGTTTAAAACCCTAATGCTGATTAAAGGAAAAAGTCCAGTTTAGGGTTTAAAACCCTAATGCTGATTAAAGGAAAAAGTCCATTTTAGGGTTTAAAACCCTAATGCTGTTTAAAGGAAAAAGTTCAGTTTAGGGTTTAAAACCCTAATGCTGACTGAAAGGAAAAGTTCAGTTTAGGGTTTAAAACCCTAATGCTGACTAAATGGAAAAAGTTCAGTTTAGGGTTTAAAACCCTAATGCTGACTGAAAGGAAAAGTTCAGTTTAGGGTTTAAAACCCTAATGCTGACTGAAAGGAAAAAGTTCAGTTTAGGGTTTAAAACCCTAATGCTGACTAAAGGGAAAGAGTTCAGTTTAGGGTTTAAAACCCTAATGCTGACTGAATGGAAAAGTTCAGTTTAGGGTTTGAAACCCTAATGCTGACTGAATGGAAAAAGTTCAGTTTAGGGTTTAAAACCCTAATACTGACTGAATGAAAAAAGTTCAGCTTAGGGTTTAAAACCCTAATATTGACTGAATGGAAAAGTTCAGTTTAGGGTTTAAAACCCTAATGCTGACTAAAGGAAAAAGTTCAGTTTAGGGTTTAAAACCCTAATGCTGACTGGCTGGTAAAGTTTAGTTTAGGGTTTAAAACCCTAATGCTGACTAAAGGAAAAAGTTCAGTTTAGGGTTTAAAACCCTAATGCTGACTAAAGGAAAAATTCAGTTTAGGATTTAAAACCCTAATGCTGACTGCGTGGAAAAGTTCAGTTTAGGGTTTAAAACCCTAATGCTGACTGAATGGAAAAGTTCAGTTTAGTGTTTAATACCCTAATGCTGACTGAATGGAAAAAGTTCAGTTTAGGGTTTAAAACCCTAATGCTGACTAAAGGAAAAATTCAGTTTTAGGGTTTAAAACCCTAATGCTGACTGCATGGAAAAGTTCAGTTTAGGGTTTAAAACCCTAATGCTAACTGAATAGAAAAGTTCAGTTTAGGGTTTAAAACCCTAATGCTGACTGAATAGAAAAAGTTCAGTTTAGGGTTTAAAACCCTAATGCTGACTAAAGGAAAAATTCAGTTTTAGGGTTTAAAACCCTAATGCTGACTGCATGGAAAAGTTCATTTTAGGGTTAAAACCCTAATGCTGACTAAAAGGGAAAAGTTCATTTTAGGGGTAAAACCCTAATACTGACTGAATGGAAAAAGTTCATCTTAGGGTTTAAAACCCTAATGTTGACTGAATGGAAAAGTTCAGTTTAGGGTTTAAAACCCTAATGCTGACTAAAGGAAAAAGTTCAGTTTAGGGTTTAAAACTCTAATGCTGACTGGCTGGAAAAGATCAGTTTAGGGTTTAAAACCCTAATGCTGACTAAAGGAAAAAGTTCCGTTTAGGGTTTAAAACCCTAATGCTGACTGCATGGAAAAAGTTCAGTTGAGGGTTTAAAACCCTAATGCTGACCAACTGGGGAAAAGTTCAGTTTAGGATTGGGGCCCTAATGCTGAGTAAAGGAAAAATTCAATTTAGGGTTTAAAACCCTAATGCTGACTAAATGAAAAAGTTCAGTTTAGGGTTTAAAACCCTAATGCTGACTGAATGGAAAAGTTCAGTTTAGGGTTTAAAACCCTAATGCTGACTGAATGGAAAAGTTCAGTTTAGGGTTTAAAACCCTAATGCCGAATTAAAGGAAAAAGTCTAGTTTAGGGTTTAAAACCCTAATGCTGACTAAAAGAAAAAGTTCAGTTTAGGGTTTAAAACCCTAATGCTGACTGAAAGGAAAAGTTCAGTTTAGGGTTTAAAACCCTAATATTGACTGAATGGAAAAAGTTCAGTTTAGGGTTTAAAACCCTAATGCTGACTGAATAGAAAAGTTCAGTTTAGGGTTTAAAACCCTAATGCTGACTAAAGGAAAAAAGTTCAGTTTAGGGTTTAAAACCCTAATGCTGACTGGCTGGAAAAGTTCAGTTTAGGGTTTAAAACCCTAATGATGACTAAAGGAAAAATTCAGTTTAGGGTTTAAAACCCTAATGCTGACTGCATGAAAAAGTTCAGTTTAGGGTTTAAAACCCTAATGCTGACTGAATGGAAAAGTTCAGTTTAGGGTTCAAAACCCTAATGCTGATTAAAGGAAAAAGTCCAGTTTAGGGTTTAAAACCCTAATGCTGATTAAAGGAAAAAATCCATTTTAGGGTTTAAAACCCTAATGTTGTTTAAAGGAAAAAGTTCAGTTTAGGGTTTAAAACCCTAATGCTGACTGAAAGGAAAAGTTCAGTTTAGGGTTTAAAACCCTAATACTGACTAAATGGAAAAAGTTCAGTTTAGGGTTTAAAACCCTAATGCTGACTGCATGGAAAAGTTCAGTTTAGGGTTTAAAACCCTAATGCTGACTGAATGGAAAAGTTTAGTTTAGGGTTTAAAACCCTAATGCTGACTGCATGGAAAAAGTTCAGTTTAGGGTTTAAAACCCTAATGCTGACTGAATGGAAAAGTTCAGTTTAGGGTTTGAAACCCTAATGCTGACTGAATGGAAAAAGTTCAGTTTAGGGTTAAAACCCTAATGCTGACTAAAATGGAAAAGTTCATTTTAGGGGTTTAAAACCCTAATACTGACTGAATGGAAAAAGTTCATCTTAGGGTTTAAAACCCTAATGCTGACTGAATGGAAAAGTTCAGTTTAGGGTTTAAAACCCTAATGCTGACTAAAGGAAAAAGTTCAGTTTAGGGTTTAAAACTCTAATGCTGACTGGCTGGAAAAGATCAGTTTAAGGTTTAAAACCCTAATGCTGACTAAAGGAAAAAGTTCCGTTTAGGGTTTAAAACCCTAATGCTGACTGCATGGAAAAAGTTCAGTTGAGGGTTTAAAACCCTAATGCTGACCAACTGGGGAAAAGTTCAGTTTAGGATTGGGGCCCTAATGCTGACTAAAGGAAAAATTCAGTTTAGGGTTTAAAACCCTAATGCTGACTAAATGGAAAAGTTTAGTTTAGGGTTTAAAACCCTAATGCTGACTGAATGGAAAAGTTCAGTTTAGGGTTTAAAACCCTAATGCTGACTGAATGAAAAAGTTCAGTTTAGGGTTTAAAACCCTAATGCTGATTAAAGGAAAAAGTTCAGTTTAGGGTTTAAAACCCTAATGCTGACTAAAGGAAAAAGTTCAGTTTAGGGCTTAAAACCCTAATGCTGACTGAAAGGAAAAGTTCAGTTTAGGGTTTAAAACCCTAATATTGACTGAATGGAAAAAGTTCAGTTTAGGGTTTAAAACCCTAATGCTGACTGAATGGAAAAGTTCAGTTTAGGGTTTAAAACCCTAATGCTGACTAAAGGAAAAAAGTTCAGTTTAGGGTTTAAAACCTTAATGCTGACTGGCTGTAAAAGTTCAGTTTAGGGTTTAAAACCCTAATGATGACTAAAGGAAAAATTCAGTTTAGGGTTTAAAACCCTAATGCTAACTGCATGAAAAAGTTCAGTTTAGGGTTTAAAACCCTAATGCTGACTGAATGGAAAAGTTCAGTTTAGGGTTTAAAACCCTAATGCTGACTAAAGGAAAAAGTTCAGTTTAGGGTTTAAAACTCTAATGCTGACTGGCTGGAAAAGATCAGTTTAGGGTTTAAAACCCTAATGCTGACTAAAGGAAAAAGTTCCGTTTAGGGTTTAAAACCCTAATGCTGACTGCATGGAAAAAGTTCAGTTAAGGGTTTAAAACCCTAATGCTGACCAACTGGGGAAAAGTTCAGTTTAGGATTGGGGCCCTAATGCTGACTAAAGGAAAAATTCAGTTTAGGGTTTAAAACCCTAATGCTGACTAAATGGAAAAGTTCAGTTTAGGGTTTAAAACCCTAATGCTGACTGAATGGAAAAGTTCAGTTTAGGGTTTAAAACCCTAATGCTGACTGAATGGAAAAGTTCAGTTTAGGGTTTAAAACCCTAATGCTGATTAAAGGAAAAAGTTCAGTTTAAGGGTTTAAAACCCTAATGCTGACTGAAAGGAAAAGTTCAGTTTAGGGTTTAAAACCCTAATATTGACTGAATGGAAAAAGTTCAGTTTAGGGTTTAAAACCCTAATGCTGACTGAATGGAAAAGTTCAGTTTAGGGTTTAAAACCCTAATGCTGACTAAAGGAAAAAGTTCAGTTTAGGGTTTAAAACCCTAATGCTGACTGGCTGGAAAAGTTCGGTTTAGGGTTTAAAACCCTAATGCTGACTGAATGGAAAAGTTCAGTTTAGGGTTTAAAACCCTAATGCTGATTAAATGAAAAAGTCCAGTTTAGGGTTTAAAACCCTAATGCTGATTAAAGGAAAAAGTCCATTTTAGGGTTTAAAACCCTAATGCTGTTTAAAGGAAAAAGTTCAGTTTAGGGTTTAAAACCCTAATGCTGACTGAAAGGAAAAGTTCAGTTTAGGGTTTAAAACCCTAATACTGACTAAATGGAAAAAGTTCAGTTTAGGGTTTAAAACCCTAATGCTGACTGCATGGAAAAGTTCAGTTTAGGGTTTAAAACCCTAATGCTGACTGAATGGAAAAGTTTAGTTTAGGGTTTAAAACCCTAATGCTGACTGCATGGAAAAAGTTCAGTTTAGGGTTTAAAACCCTAATGCTGACTGAATGGAAAAGTTCAGTTTAGGGTTTGAAACCCTAATGCTGACTGAATGGAAAAAGTTCAGTTTAGGGTTTAAAACCCTAATACTGACTGAATGGAAAAAGTTCAGCTTAGGGTTTAAAACACTAATGTTGACTGAATGGAAAAGTTCAGTTTAGGGTTTAAAACCCTAATGCTGACTAAAGGAAAAGTTCAGTTTAGGGTTTAAAACCCTAATGCTGACTAGCTGGAAAAGTTCAGTTTAGGGTTTAAAACCCTAATGCTGACTAAAGGAAAAAGTTCAGTTTAGGGTTTAAAACCCTAATGCTGACTAAAGGAAAAATTCAGTTTAGGGTTTAAAACCCTAATGCTGACTGCGTGGAAAAGTTCAGTTTAGGGTTTAAAACCCTAATGCTGACTGAATGGAAAAAGTTCAGTTTAGGGTTTAAAACCCTAATGCTGACTGAATGGAAAAAGTTCAGTTTAGGGTTTAAAACCCTAATGCTGACTAAAGGAAAAATTCAGTTTAGGGTTTAAAACCCTAATACTGACTGAATGGAAAAAGTTCAGCTTAGGGTTTAAAACACTAATGTTGACTGAATGGAAAAGTTCAGTTTAGGGTTTAAAACCCTAATGCTGACTAAAGGAAAAAGTTCAGTTTAGGGTTTAAAACCCTAATGCTGACTAGCTGGAAAAGTTCAGTTTAGGGTTTAAAACCCTAATGCTGACTAAAGGAAAAAGTTCAGTTTAGGGTTTAAAACCCTAATGCTGACTAAAGGAAAAATTCAGTTTAGGGTTTAAAACCCTAATGCTGACTGCGTGGAAAAGTTCAGTTTAGGGTTTAAAACCCTAATGCTGACTGAATGGAAAAGTTCAGTTTAGGGTTTAAAACCCTAATGCTGACTGAATGGAAAAAGTTCAGTTTAGGGTTTAAAACCCTAATGCTGACTAAAGGAAAAATTCAGTTTTAGGGTTTAAAACCCTAATGCTGACTGCATGGAAAAGTTCAGTTTAGGGTTTAAAACCCTAATGCTAACTGAATAGAAAAGTTCAGTTTAGGGTTTAAAACCCTAATGTTGACTGAATGGAAAAAGTTCAGTTTAGGGTTTAAAACCCTAATGCTGACTAAAGGAAAAATTCAGTTTTAGGGTTTAAAACCCTAATGCTGACTGCATGGAAAAGTTCAGTTTAGGGTTAAAACCCTAATGCTGACTAAAATGGAAAAGTTTATTTTAGGGTTTTAAAACCCTAATACTGATTAAAGGAAAAAGTTCAGTTTAGGGTTTAAAACCCTAATGCTGACTGAATGGAAAAGTTCAGTTTAGGGTTTAAAACCCTAATGCTGACTGGCTGGGGACAAAGTTCGAGGATACTAACTGACCTCTTTTTTTTATTTTAATTTTCTTGTTTTAGTAGAAGATAAAAGGGAGTCTCGTGGAAACTTACCTTTCGAGTGAATTCCTTATTTCCAAACTATTTCTTGTACCCATGTACCTTCTTCTTTGGGTGACACCTGCTTCTGTACGGTTGTCCTAGATTATACCTGTTTCAACAAAGAACAATTGTTAGTTCAGAAATGGCGGTTGGTTCGGTGACCTTGATTGTTCCCATTGCTTTGTTGCGTCCTTATTTCTGTTGCGAAGTTCTGCCATTGATTGGATTCAAATGGTGAAAACCCTTTAGACTGCTCGGGCTTGTATTTCCAGATTCTGTGATGATTTGCCTCGTAAGGCTCTTTTTTTTTGTCCCGTTTCGCTTGAAGATTCTCAACGGGGATTTTATTGGGGGTATTCTATGGGGATTTGTACAAAGGGAAGCTCTGTGGGGGAATATTTACAAAGTGGATTCTTTGGGTGGATTTTTGTACAACGGGGACATGCTTAAGGATTTGTTTCAAAGCGGACTTTCCATGATTTGTTGGGGTAAGCTCGCTGGGGAATTTTACAAAGGGACTTGCTGGGGATTTGCTGGGGAAATCCTTTTTTTTATTAGTATTAACAAAGGGAAGACCTTGTGGGGATTTGTACAAGAGAGAAAATCTGTGTGGATTTCGCTGGGGCAGACTCTTTGGGGAATATTTACGCAGTGGATTCTTTGTGCGGATTTGTACAAAGGGAAGCCCTGTGGGGATTTGTACGAGGCGGACTTGCTGGGGAAATTTCTCTCTTTCCTCTTTTCTTCGAACGCAGTCAATGATTCATCAGGTTTGGACAAATGTACCAACGAAACGATGTGCTTTCCTTCATGAAACGGAATTCCGTGAAACCAAACCTGCCACCTGTCCTCTCCGGTATATCTGGAACTTGGGGTTAAACATGAAAAGGATTCAAAGAAAAACAAATAAAGGAGAAAGCAAATTTCAGAAAAGGAGTGTCCCTTTCGGGACGAGAAAGACTTATCTGAGGAAGACAATGCTAGTTTTAAATGGACATGACATGCTCTTTGGACTGGACTCCTGACCTTTAATGAACTTGCGTTTCTCTGAACCAAAACGGATCTGTGATTCCAAACCGGTGGAACTTTGCCGAGACCTCCTTGGGTGGAGTCATTCTTTCGGCCAAAAGCGCCCTTTGCGGGTTTTCGCTGGCTGACCTCTCTCATTTCTCTTCCTGTCATCGCTTGATAGCACTCTTTGCGAGTATTTACTAAACAAGCTCTCTCATTTTGGTCTCTCTACTCCTGTCGCCTCGCGGTGCCCGAAGGTTTTCACCGACGAGACTCTCTCATTTTATTTCTCTCAATTTACAGTGTACCGATCTCCATTTGTGACGTTTTTTGGTTCCCCGTTACCTTTGGTAATTGATCTGGAAGGCTTGTGCTTGGCAAAGAAAAGTAGATGATCTAAACCGCTTGATGTGCCCCGGTTTCAATTTCAGGGTGAATGAGATTTTATTGTTGGTGTGACTGAACCTCAGAGAGAGGCTGCCTACGTATCCTTTCGGAATCAAGTCAAACGTAGTTCAGGCTCTCGTCAATTGTTTTTTTTAATTGGTCGCCGAAGGGATGTGACCGGCTCAAATGGCTTGTAGAGAGAGTTGGTAGTGTTTGGGAGTAGTGGGGAATAAAACCTTCGTCATTTCAAATGTGTCAGGACCACTGGAGTATAATTCAGACGTAGTATCTCTTGACTGCATCCGCATTTACTGCTATTTCGGGGGCATTTCCTTCGATATCACCTAGATACAATGCTCCTCTCGGCAATATCTTCCTTATGATGTATGGGCATTTCCAATTTGGAGCAATTTCCCTTTCGCTTCCTGGTGATGTGGCAGAATACGCCTTAGTACCAGCTGACCTACTTCGAAATTCCTGGGTCGGACTTTTTTGTTGTAAGCAAGGGCCATTCTTCGTTGGTACAACTGTCCGTGACAAACCGCGGCCATTCGCTTTTCATCGATCAAAGTCAATTGCTCTAATCGAGTCTTGACCCACTCGCTGTCTTCGATTTCTGCTTCAACAATGGTTCGAAGCGAAGGGATTTCTACTTCTGCTGGTATCACAGCCTCGGTCCCATAAACCAAAAGATAAGGAGTTGCTCCTACTGACGTGCGTACCGTAGTACGATATCCCAGCAATGCAAATGGTAACTGCTCTTGCCACTGTCGGGAACTTTGGATCGTTTTCCTCAAAATCTTCTTGATGTTTTTGTTCGCCGCTTCTACAGCACCATTGGCCTTCGGCCGATAAGGAGTAGAATTCCTATGCGTTATTTTGAATTGCTCGCATACATCTCCCATCAAGTGACTGTTTAAGTTTGCTGCGTTATCTGTAATGATAGTCGCAGGAATACCGAAATGACAGATAAGATTTGAGTGTACAAAATCCACTACAGCTTTTTTAGTGACCGACTTGAGAGTGACAGCCTCTACCCATTTTGTGAAGTAGTCTATGGCAACCAGTATAAATCTGTGTCCATTTGAAGCCTTTGGCTCGATTGGTCCAATGACGTCCATGCCCCAGGCGACAAATGGCCAAGGCGCAGACATGGGATGCAGTTCTGTGGGAGGTGCATGAATCAAATCACCGCGCCCCTGACACTGATGACACTTCCGAACGAAGCTAAAGCAGTCATTTTCCATGGTCATCCAGTAATAACCTGCTCGAAGGATTTTCTTCGCTAAGACATACTCGTTCATGTGAGGTCCGCACACACCTGCGTGTACTTCGTGCATAATCTTTCTCGCCTCCTCGGCGTCGACACATCTTAGTAGGTTGAGGTCTGGGGTCCTCTTGTACAACAATTCACCGCTCAGAAAGAAACCACTTGCATGCCTCCTAATGGTTCTCTTTTGATCTCCAGTAGCATGCTCGGGGTATTCTTGTGTCTTCAGGAACCTCCTGATGTCGTGGTACCAAGGTTGTGTATCTGCTCCTACCTCGATTACGTTGCAGTAACCGTGTCTTTCCTTGATTTGGATTTCAAAAGGATCGACGTGGGCGTTGCCCGGGTAGGGTAGCATTGAAGACAGAGTAGCAAGTGCGTCCTCTAGTTCATTGTGACACCTCGGGATATACCTGAACTCTATTGATGTAAAGCGCTTGCCAAGGTCCTCCACATGTTGTCGGTAAGGGATAAGCTTGACATCCCGAGTTTCGCATTCACCTTGGACTTGCCGGATAATCAGGTCAGAATCTCCCATAATCAGTAAGTCTTCGACATCCTGATCGATTGCCATATGCATGCCCATGATGCAGGCTTCATACTCAGTTGTATTGTTTGTGCAAAAGAAACGCAGTCTAGCTGTGGCGGGATAATGCTGATCAGAAGGCGAAATCAAAATTGCCCCGATCCCTACACCTTTGGCATTCACGGCTCCATCAAAGAACATCTTCCAAACATGAGCGTCCTCCGAGACCACTTCTACGGTGTTTACTTCTTCATCTGGAAAGTAGGTACTCAATGGCTGGTATTCCTCATCGACCGGATTTTCGGCCAAATGATCTGCTAGCGCCTGGGCTTTCATTGCCGTGCGAGTGACATAGACTATGTCGAATTCAGTAAGCAAGATTTGCCACTTGGCCAGTCTCCCAGTAGGCATCGGTTTCTGAAATATATACTTCAAAGGATCCAGCCTACTTATGAGGAAAGTAGTGTGGGCTTGGAGATAATGTCTCAGCTTTTGAGCAACCCACGTCAGAGCGCAACATGTCCTTTCCAGCAGAGTGTACTTGGCCTCGTAGCCGGTGAATTTCTTGCTCAAGTAGTAGATTGCTTGCTCCTTATTTCCGGTTATGTCGTGTTGCCCGAGGACGCAACCGAAAGAGTTCTCCAAGACTGTCAGATACAAGAACAGTGGTCTCCCTGGCTCTGGAGGGACCAAAACTGGGGGATTCGAAAGGTATTCTTTGACTTTATCAAAGGCTTCTTGACACTCAGTTGTCCATTTGATCGCCGCATCTTTCCTTAACAGCTTGAATATGGGCTCACACGTGCTTGTCAGTTGGGCAATGAATCGACTGATATAGTTTAACCTACCCAGCAGACTCATCACGTCTTTCTTCGTTCTTGGGGGAGGTAGATCCCTGATAGACTTGATCTTTGTTGGATCTAATTCAATGCCTCTCCTGCTTACTATGAAGCCCAAAAGTTTGCCCGATGGAACTCCGAAAGCACACTTGGCTGGGTTCAGCTTCAAGTCATACTTCCTTAATCTCTCGAAGAACTTCCTCAAATCTTGGATGTGATTATCCTGCGTCCTGGACTTGACTATCACGTCGTCCACGTACACCTCTATTTCCTGATGCATCATGTCATGAAAAATGGCAGTCATGGCCCTCATGTAAGTAGCCCCAGCATTCTTCAAACCAAATGGCATGACCCGATAACAGTAGGTGCCCCAAGGCGTGGTGAAGGCAATTTTCTCAGCATCCTCTTCATCCATCAATACCTGATGATACCCAGCGTAACAATCTACGAAAGACTGTATCTCGTGTTTGGCGCAATTATCAACGAGGATGTGGATGTTGGGCAGTGAGAAATTATCTTTGGGACTTGCTCTATTCAAATCTCGGTAATCTACACATACCCGAGTTTTCCCGTCCTTTTTCGGTACTGGAACCACATTTGCCAACCATGTTGTATACTGGACTACCCGAATCACTCCCGTTTTCAGTTGTTTGGTGATCTCCTCTTTAATCTTGTCACTGACCTCAGTTTTGAACTTTCGTTGCTTTTGTTGAACTGGAGGATAATCAGGATGAATCGGCAATTTTTGAACCACTAGATCAATACCTAGTCCCGGCATGTCATCATATGACCAAGTAAACACGTCTTTAAATTCAAAAAGAAGTTGAATTATCGCATCTCGCGTTTTCTTGTCCGTGTGAATGCTTATTTTGGTCTCCCGGATTTCTTCAGGAGTTCCTAAATTAACCGGTTCGGTGTCATTCAGATTTGGCTTAGGTTTATTCTCAAAATGTTCCAACTCTCGGTTTATTTTCCTAAAAGACTCTTCTTCATCATATTCTGGTTCTGGGTTCATTAATTCACAATTAAATAGCTCGTCGTGGTCTGGGCGTGAAGTCCGCAAGCATGTCATATTTAAAACCGCATTATTATAACTGAAAAGATAAAGGAAAAATAATAAAAATCAGAACAAAAGAAAAAATGGGAAAGCAATGATGATTTTTTTTTATTTTCTTTGGGAAGTTGGAAGACAACAATGTTTACAACTTAGGAATTCAAAACAACAATTGAAGGGAAGAAAACGTTCAAGTCATGTCCTGGAGATAACTTGTGACACAGGAAAGGTGGCAGGACAGGTCTACCCGGACTTCTGTCTAGTCGGGAATGGCGTGGCCTCCCAGTTTCGAAGTTTGGTGTTTGGCCCCACGTACAGCATCTCAGCAGTGCTTGTGCCTTCACCTGGTTGAACCATGTGGACCTCGTAGAGCATCTCTCTCATTGCCCCGCATATCTCCTCGATTTCCTCAGTTGTGAAGACCTCATCGTCTTCTTCTTCGGTGTACCTTGGCCTGATGAAAGTTTCATATAAATCCGGCAATGGTCGAGGTAACTTCCAACCCTCATTTTTCCTTTTCTTTGCCCACTCTTCATCTCTTGGAGTGGGTTCGAAACCTAGTCCAAAAGGTTTCTTGGTGGTCGGCAAGGTGATGGGTTCTGCTATTGCCTGCAGGGTTCGTCCAAGCCCTTTCCCTGGCCTAAATCCGTGCCGGATCATCTCTTTGGCCACCATAACCGAGTCGTTATACAAGAAAGGCTGGGGGCAAGGTATTCCCTCTTCATGCTGCTCTGCTAGTACAATCTCGAAAGCTTGATAGACCGTATGTTCGCTCCCTTCTCTTGGTTCAAGATATGGGACGGATGGGTCCCGATAAATAGCATGCTTGACTTCTCCATGGACCACGATCTCTCGGTCTTCGTACTCAAACTTCACCATCTGGTGAAGAGTGGAAGGCACAGCTCCTGCCGTATGGATCCAAGGCCTGCCGAGGAGAAAATTGTAGGATGTATCCATGTCAAGCACCTGGAAGGTTACTTCAAACTCGACTGGTCCTATGACCAACAACAGGTCTATTTCCCCCATGGTATCTCTCTTGATGCCATCGAAAGCCCTTACGCAGACATTATTGGGTCGGATTCTTACGGTCCCAATTTCCATCCTTTGTAGTGTGCAGAGCGGGCAAATGTCAACACCTGAGCCTCCATCCAACATTACCCGCTTGACATAGTAGTCCTCGCATTTAACTGTTAGATGCAAGGCCTTGTTGTGTGCCGCTCCTTCTGGGGGTAAATCGTTCTTGCTAAAAGAGATTTGGTTGACGGCGAAGAATCTTTCTGTCATCCGCTCCAGTTGTTCAACCGAGGTTTCAACTGGCACGTATGCTTCATTCAGGGTCTTCAGTAAGATCTTTTGATGCTCGGCCGACCTCATCAACAATGATAGCATGGACACTTGCTCGGGGTACTTGCGCAGTTGATCTATCACTTCGTAATCCTGCATTTTCATTTGTTGGAAGAACACTTCCGCTTCTTCAATGCTTACAGGCTTCTTTGGTGGGAAGCGTATCTGTGTGGCATTGTTCAGCTCTTGGGTGTTTGAATGCCTTCCAATGAAAGTATTTTCCGGGAGTTCCCCTGTGATTTCTTTACCTTTGTACGTTACCAACGTCCTCTGATAGTTCCACGGTACTGTGGACAGGTTTGTCATTGGCTTTTGTGGCACGCGTCCGATAACCACTGGCTCATTCAGCCGAGGTGGTTGAATTGTCCCCCGGACCACATAGGCCCCCTTTGGCACGTACATAGGTTTTGCCTTTTTGACCCTGAAACTCTGCGGCTTCTCTGCTCGACCTTGTGGTATGTAAAGAACTCCATCCTTTACCGGTACCACTTTCTTCTCCACCTTCTTTTCAGGCTCGCTCTTTACAGCATTGGCCTCCTCCACCTTTTTTGGTTCTTGGGCTATCTCAGGCTTTTTCCCCGTGTCGACAATGGCGATTATAGCCTTCAAAGCAGGGTCGAATTCTTTGTCTTCGCAAATCATTCCGATCAGCGGCCCGTTATTATGTGCAGGTAGTGGATTGTTAGTCACATTTGGGACCTCCTCGTCCCTTAGCACTATTTTCCCTTGCTCTATTAAATTCTCGACCACTCTTTTCAACGACCAGTAGTCATTTGTATCGTGCCCCTCTTCCCCTGAATGATAGGCGCATCTGACTCCAGCTTTGTACGAAGGTGACGTCGGGTTTTGCCTTGTTTGAGGGACTGGTTGCAGGAAGCCCAACTGGACTAGTTTCGGGAACAAAGTAGAGTATGGTTCACCGATGGGCGTGAAAGTCCGCCTTCTAGGTGGCTCCTGAGGGCGGAAGTTATTCTGCGGAGGTTGCGGGTTATAGTGGTTGCGGTAAGGAGGCTGATTTCTGGGAGGTGGATCTTGGCCTCGGTTGGCTTGTTGCGGAGGATGGGCATAAGGTTGGGCATTCATGACCATATAGGGTTGATGAGCATATGCCAGATTTGAGTGGGGATAGTAGTGTTATGGGGTTCTTTCCGGAAAACGGGGCCTGGGATTACAATATTCCCTTGCTTCTGAGGCTGCCATGGTCGTGTCTTCCTTTTTCTTCCCTCTTGCCATTCCCCCGGACCCGCTTTGGACGGCTTGGGAGGTCGCCCTTATGGCTGCTTGACTCAGAATCCTACCCATTTTCAGACCATTCTCCACCATCTCTCCAATCTTAATTGCTTCTGCAAACGGCTTTCCCATGGCTGACATCATGTTTTGGAAATAGTCAGACTCTTGAGCCTGGAGAAAGGTAGTGACCATTTCCACCTCATCCATGGGAGGCTTCACCCTTGACGCCTGCTCATGCCACTTAATAGCGTATTCTCTTAAGCTTTCTGAAGGTTTCTTCTTCAAATTCGACAGGGAATTTCGGTCTGGTGCAATGTCGATGTTATACTGGAATTGTTTCACAAAATCTCTGGCGAGATCATCCCATATATGCCATCGGGACATTTCCTGGTCCATATACCATTCCGAGGCTATCCCTACTAGACTTTCCCCAAAATATGCCATTAGCAGTTCCTCTTTTCCGCCGGCTCCCCGCAATTGGTTGCAATATTTCTTAAGATATGCAATGGGGTCACCGTGTCCATCGTACTTCTCAAACTTCGGGGTCTTGAAACCCACTGGCAGGTGTACGTGAGGGAAGATGCATAGAACGGTATAAGAGACGCTTTTCTGTCCGCTCAGACCTTGCATATTCTTCAAACTCTGTTCAAGGCTTCTCATCCTTTTGGCCATCTCATTTTGTTCAGCAATTTTGGGGTTCTGATCCTGCCCAGGTGCAAGCTTGCACTGAGGCGGTGGAGGATTAGTGCTGGTAGCGAACCTAGTTGGTTCCATTGAGAAAGAGGGTGCTTGGAATGTAAAGGAGGATGAGTCAAAGCTTGGCTTATACATAGCAGGCTGTGCCGTAATCGGGCAGGGCAGTGCAGTAAAGACGTTCGTGCTTGCATCGGTGGCTGACATTCGGGGGTGAGACTCAGAGGGCGATCCAGCAGAGAAGGCTGAAGTAGCCGGGTACCCGAACGGGGTAGCAGGATAACTTATGGGAACATTAGAAGTCCCGCTTGTCCTGGAGAATAACTCAGGGAATCCAGGGACGACACTTGGTGGCTCTTTCCCATTATTCCAGTCGTCCAGCATTTCCAACATGCGGAGCCGTAGGATCTTATTTTCCTCCGCAGTTGCGGACTCGGGCGCGAGGACAGCCGAGATCGAACTTTCCTCGGGAACATGCACTGTTGGTAAAGGGATTTCTGCAGACATTTCTGTGCTTCCTTTTGACCTTGTGAAATAAGCGTGAGCACTGCCTCCTGACTTAACCACAGGTAGCTGAAAACTCCCTTTCGACCTCGTGAAGTATGAGTGCGAGGCCAGACTTTCACCAAACCAACCGTCTTTTCCAAAAACCTGGAAGGCTCAACGACAAACGAGCGGTTAATTCGAAACAAAAAACAGATAGGCAACCTCACGTTGAGCATGATGCACCTATACAGTTAAGTGAATTCTACATGTTTGCGATGAAAGCATGCGTCATTCCGGCATTCTTTTTTAGGCTTCCCTTTTCTTATCATTTTTCTTCTCTTTTTGTTTTTCTTTTATGTTTTTATTTTGCGGTAAAAATGCGACCGGATCCGATGAGGATTGCCTACGTATCACGACGCCACGTGAATCAGATCATTACGTAGTTCAAAAACACTAATGAGCGTAAAAGAAACACACCTTTTATTGTTGAAACGGTCTATTACAAACTACATTTTGCAAAAGAAAGAGCAAACTTTGAAAATAAACCTAGACTCAAAAATAGACTAAAATCACTCTGATGGGAAAAACAGGCAGAAGATGCTAAGATACAGACTTGACTTATGAGTACATTATGGTTTTGAAAACGATGCCCGCGGGGCATCATTCGGCCTCGCCGCGGTCCTAGGTGTGAGATCCCTCTCAAGCTGCTCCAGTTCATGCATGGTCTGCTTGACATAACCCATCACTGCCGAGAGGACGGTAACACTGGTCATGTTCTCACATCGTAGACATCGTCTGGTGATGGCATGGGCAATGGCCTTGATCCTATCTCTGGTTTGCTTCTTCTCTATGAGTAGGTGTCTTATCTGATCGCTACACATCTTGAATACCTGAGAATCCTGTATATGCTGATTCTTCAGTCGCCGTACTTCTAACTTCATCTGGGCTAACAAGTCGTGCCAGTATCTGCTCTCAATTTGGAAATCCTTGGCCTGATTAGCTGCTTTGATCTTAAGTATAGCCATCTCTCTCTTCATTTTGGCGACAGTTTTCTCGTGGTCGCGTTTCGATTGGTTCAAGTATCGGCGATGCTTCTCTACTCTTATTCCCCACTGTGCCTTGAGCTTTGCCATAATCTTTCCCGATTCTTCCAAACCATCTCGCCATTTCGCGACTTCTCTTTTTAAACCCTTAATCAACTGCTGATCTGATCGACTTCTAGGCTGTTCATCAAGAGACAATCTCAATTTTTGGATTTGGGCCTTAAGTTCTTCATTTTCTTGGACCAATTTATTCTTTTCGCTTCGATCCGCCGCGATTTGTATGCTGTTATTGAATTTCAGACTGTCAATTTGTAGCTTCAAATCACCGATCTCTGCCCGATACCCCTTTTCTTTTGCTAACCAATTCCATTGCCCTTGGGACGATTCTACAAAATCTTTGAGATGCGGTCTCTTAGCTGGTCTTTCGCAAGACAGGTCGCCTCTGAACCAAGCGTGATACCCTGGGGCAACTTCCCCTTTTGTTATATCCATCACACAAGTGCTTGCTGTCAGATGTTGGCACTCACTCCAGATTTGGCGAACTTCTTCTTCGGGGAAACGACCGTCTGGACTGATTTCAATCACTTGGGTACTCAGATCTTCATCTTTCGGCACCACTTGATATCTCCCAAGTTGCCTCAAAACCCGATATGGTGCGTAGGGTTGGATGCTTTTAAGTCCCATCAACAGGAAATGGGGCCTGGTTGCCGGCATGTATATGATTTCCTCAACAGGCGACCATCCGAGCGTCCACTGGATTTGGCTAGCAGTGAGAGTTCGAAAAAATGAGGTCCATGATGTGACGCCCTCAGGTAGATTGAAACCTTTGACTCTAGTGTAGAATTCTCCAATACAAGTCTTTTCGGGCGAACTGTAACCCAAGAGCGGGGAGCGGGGAGCGTGGCATAAATGATCGGTCATCCATATTTGCAACAGTAGGTTACATCCTTCGAAAAAGTCGCCTCTGGCTCGACAAGCAGTGAGAGCCCGGAAAATGTCAGCCATAATCATAGGCGCTAGAGTACTTTTATCTTGGGTGAGCAAAGTACTGACGACCCCAGTTATTTTTAGATCGATGTTGTCGTCCTTCCTTGGAAACACTATAAGACCCAAGAAGGCCGTCATAAAAGCTAACAGCCTGTGTTCGTCCCACTTTTGTCGGTTGCCTTTACTACACAGTTTGAAATCTGGCTTATTGAACCCGCCCTCGTGACCGTATCCAGCATACATGAGGTGGAGACTGCAGAAACCTTTGGCAAGATCTGGATGGTGAAATGTTCGGGGTATTTTCAGAAAATCCAGAAACCGGTGTACCGTGACGGCCCTAGGTGCAATCAAGTATTTGAACCTTAACGGAGCTTCATCACCCCCAATGTATCCCGCTATTTCTTCCAACGTCGGGGTGAGTTCGAAGTCTGAGAAATGAAATACATTGTGCGTCGAATCCCAGTAAGTGACCAATGATCTGATAATATCGCCCCGAGGCTGAATGTCTAGTAAATCCGGGAGATTTTTCAGATATTTCCTCACTTTGCCTTGCCTCTCCTTGCCTAAGTCGTTCCACCATAATCGCAACTCAAAAGGGATCTTGGTCATTATTGAAAATGGTTCGTTTTGTATCGTGCTCATCCTGCACATTTATTTAGGGTGATAAACTTTTATTAGACTCAAAAAAAAATTAAAATTATCTAGATTTTTTTTTTAGAGATTTTTATTTTTTTGCAAAAACGGGAGGTTGGACCCGATGAAGGTTGCCTACGTATCTCACCCCGTGCGAGAATCAAACCGGCGTAGTTCGGTCAGATCAAAATAGGGGAAACAAAAATAAAATCTTTTAATGAAAAGAAGAATAACTCTTTTTTATTATTATTTATTTTTTGAAAAGAGACCAAAGAAATACTTATACATAAAAAAAAAAAATTTTGAAATTTCGAAAATCTTTTAAGAGGTACTACAAATGAAACAAAAATTTTTTTGATTTCTTTTTATATATATTTTGGATTTTGAAAGTGATTAAAAGGAATAGTCAAAAAGACAAGCTTTGTTTTCATTTTTTTTTACGTATTATATTTTTTTTAAGAAAATTCCGGCGAGGTTTTGACATTACTCGGACATTGGTTTTTTTTTTTTAAAAGAATAAGTAATTATCTTCCTACCCTGCTATTTTCTTTTTTTTTGAAAAATTTTCGGAAACCGGTCAACATGCAGATCTGAAGCAAATAGATGCGCAAAACAAACGGGATGCAGCAGGATGGTCTTTTCATTCCAGGTTGCCTGTCCTAGACGGATCCAACCCCTGTGTTGAGTCCCCTATGTCAAATGCAACATGATGCAAATAAGCGTTCCTACATAGGGATCTAGCATGAGGTTTCGTTATACTAGGTTTATAACCTGGGTAGATGTTCTAGACTGTGTACCCGAGCGGACAACTCGAGTCGAGGAGGGGCAACTTACCGGGAACCAAAAGGTCGTCCGGCTTCGTAACTTATCCGTCCTCTTTCTTATTTCAGGTATTGACACTAACAGAATAGGGAGCCTCAACCAGCGAGCTTCTCTCCGGAGGTGAAGAGAGAAGGGTTTCGGCACAGTTTATATACAGTTCAGATAATATCAAAGCGGTAAAAGACAACATTTAGCACGTTATGTCAAAACATGTAATAAATATCAGATAATAAAGCCAAATATAACAATTATTCTAAGCTCGAATTCTTGAACCCTGAACTAGTGGTTCTGGGTTCTAAATCCCCAGCAGAGTCGCCAGAACTGTCACACCTCCTTTTTGCGCGCCCCGCCCCGAAGGGTTTAAATGCGCGAGGGGAGTTTTTCCAATTTAAGTGACAATATTCAAAATGGGATTATTTATTTAATTCAGAGTCGCCACTTGGGAAAGGTTTGGCTTTTGGTATCCCAAGTCACCGGTTTATCTTGAATCCTAAATCGAGGAAATTTTTGACTTTCCAAATGAAGTCTGCGAACCAGAAATTCTAAGTAAGGAATTTTGTTGACCCAAGGGAAGGTGTTAGGCACCCTCGAATCCCGTGGTTCTAGCACGGTCGCTTAAATTGTTATAATGGCTAAATATCTGATTTAAATACATGTTGTGACTTATGTGCTTTTATTAAGTTTAAACCGCTTTTATTATTATTATTTATTTTTATAGAATTGCAACGTCGTGAAAATGCATCTCCAACCACGTCACAATCAATGCACCCGTAGTTGTTAACACATTTCGACTCTGTTGAGATTTGAATTTGGGTCACATAAATGCGCACCCGAATTTAAGAATGTAATTTAATTAAACCGTGCCTAAAGAGTCTAACGTGTTATTATCTTTGGGGAAGGCAGTGAGATTCACTAAACAGTCCATCCCAAACTCTAAGTATTTATTATGGTTAATTATTGAGGGCCCCGCAATTTGCTTTTTTTATTTGGCGAGGCTCATCTTATTATTTTAGAAGGATATCCTAAAGTGACTACATTTCTATTACGTTGGTCTCTAAAAAATAAAAGAAAGAAGATACCAAACTTACTTGTTTAAACAAATACATACTGAATTTTTACCATGTTTGCCGAATCCGAATTTTGTTTGATTACCCGATTGATTGTTTATGAGGTGAGAGTTACCTCATGCCTTGTCTCCATCGAGTGAATACGCTTGTTAATTTGCTAAGTGAGATTGCAAGCAAACTAATAACATATACTAAACTTATGTTAACGACCTCCAAGTTTGAATTTTAAAACTAGCCTATTTGGACTGGATAAATGAAATCGGCTGTTTATTAGGAAAACTACTACTAATTGAACTCAAAAATGCCTACTAGTTTTCCTCAAAAGTCATCGCATTATTTCGAAATAGTGAATCTATACCAAAGCCCATATCGAACCTATATCGGGACAAGTAATCTGACAAGAGAGTTGGCGTACATGGCCAAACTTTTAACGTAACCGCATGAGAGTTTGTTTGGGATACATTTATCCTGGACCAAATACAACAGATTTGACAATTCAGTGGTCTAGACAAAATACATACAGATGCTTTCCATGATTCTATGTTATACTGTCATAACTAAATCAAGACCCAATGATTATATACATTAAAACACACCTGATCTAACAAACATTGCTATCTAATAGTTCCTCTCAAACAGAATGTATGTTAATTTATACAGAGCAATTGCAGTTGGAACGAACTTAAACAAATGCAGGCCAACTACCATTCAACCTATGGCCATGTTTTGAACATAGGTATTGTGAAGTAATCAGCATTCATTTCTTTTATTTCTGCTTCAAAGCTTCAAGCTTTCAACAACAAATGGTTTCAGAAGTGTGTACCTGGAAGTGTTTACAGTTGAAGAAGAAGAGAAGTCAGCAGAGTAACAATAGGAGCAACACCGAACAGCAGCAGTAACAGCGGGTAACAAACAAGGCAGTGGAAATAGAAACCCCAGATAGACCAAACTTCAGGAAATAAACCAATGCAAACCACAACCAGTGAACTCAGTTTAAACTTGGAAGGATCAGAATCGATTGAACAAGTAGAAGAACAAATGAAATCCAGACAACAATGTGAAGAAACAGTTCCTGATTTTTCTATATCTTTTCTCTCTTGTATCTGTGTCTGTATCTCCTCTTTTGTGATCTCTCTATGTATCTCTTTTGAAAAGAAAACCAGTCTAAATTTTCAATCCAGAAATCTCTCTGCCTTTTCAGTTCTTCTATCTATTCTGAAAATCCCAGCCCCCAGTCCAGTCTGAGTTCCCTATGTGTGTCTGTGTGTGTGTATCTCTCAATATGTATCCCCCTTCTTTCAAAATTTTTCCTCCTTATAAGCCTAAAACTCAGCCCTTTAACAGCCTGTTCATCAATCAGAAAACCCCTCCCATGTGCTGTTTTCTTTTCAGTTTCCACTTACTATTTAAATAAAAACACCCCCCATGATATTCTCTGGCAGACTTACCTTTTAAGTAAGGTTTATTATTTCTGAACTAAAGCAGAATATGGGCAGCAGAATATAATCTGACAGTATATGCTGTCAAACTATTTTAAACTTAACAAAGGCCTTTATGCAGAACACATGTTGTGCACAAGTGCACATGCCCTCCAATTCAGACTGTAACTAAACAAAAACATTCCTTTTACATTTCTGATTCAAATTAACAACTATAAGTAACTAAACTCAGTTCCTAATTGATTCAGGCAATGCTTAACAGAAGCATGTCAATTTGTTATTGTTCAGACAGCTGAAACTAATTGACGACTCATGTCGACTCGACTATACTAATCATAACATGTACAATCGAAACCATGATCAGACATCTAACAGTATCGAACGCATGATTCGAATTGTACTGACTAAACAAATTTGTACTGGGGAATCAGTTAATCAGTCAAATTTGAAGTTCAATTGATTGCACAGCACATACACATATACACATTATCAGTGAATAGAAGAAGGACTCGATCAAACAAAGAGGTTCAAGCAAGGTGGACAGGACACAGTTGGTAAAATTCAAAACACAAATTAAACAAGACGTTTGACCATACAAACAGACCTTTAACAAATACATGAATTGAATAAAGAAAATAGAAACAGACTTACCTTAAAATCCTTGGATAAATCAGAAAATCAAAACTCGTATTTGATGAAAACCTTCTTGGGTTGAACGGACTTTAATCGAAGTGTTCTTAACTGAGAACACTTCGATTAAGGTCCATTAGACCCTAATCACTTGGCTCAAACGGACATGGACCAGGACCTGGGGTTTTCTATGGCTCCTAGATTACAGATTTGGGTTTTGAGTCTCCGTGGTTAGATTCGGACCAAACCAAGCATGGTTTGGTCACGAGGGAGGTCCGGGGACTGTCTGGTATGAATCTAGGGCAGATCGGTGTAGATCGAGTTTTGACTCGAATCTTCAAATGAAGATTCGAGAATGTGGGATGGGATTCGAGCTGAACGGTTGGTGGATTCATGTTCAGGGTGTCAAGGTGGTCCTAGGGTGTTAAGGTGAGGGCCACCGGCGTTCATGCCGCCGGCTTTCATGGTGAAGGTGTACAGAGGCGGCTAGGGTTTGGGGGATTGAGGTCTGTGGAGGGGACGACTAAGGCATGGGGGTTTGGATAGGGGGGGGGCAGGGTAATGGCTATAGGCTTATATAGTTAGTGGATAGATAGATCCTGGCCGTCGGATGAGGCGAGATGAAGGGCCAGGATCTTTCAACTGGTGGGAAACGGTGTCGTTTCGAGTGCAAGGGGTTGGGTTGGTCCGGGTTTGAACGGGTCGGGTTCGTTCGTGGGTATGGGGAATGTGATCTTGGTCGTTGATAATTCTCAGATCAACGGCCCAGATCAAGCATGACCCAAATGACGCCGTTTGAGATAGTCAGGGGCTGAACTGGACTGGATCGGGTAATTTTAGTTTGGGCTTGTCTTATTGGACTGACCAATCCGAAATCCCTTTCCTTTTCAATCCCTTAATTAAAATTAAACAACCCTAATAAAACCTTAAACAAACAATTAATCACACAATAAAATATATCGCTTTATATTTACAGGCGACACATATATTTTGCTTTTTGTTTGATGAAAAGTACAAAAAGAAAAGGGAAGATCACAAATAAGTACCGAAAATGCCACATAAAAAATCCGAAAAATTGTGCAGCAAGATCAAACCACTATTATTTTGTTTCTTTTGGAGTGATTGTCGCGTAAAACAAAAATTACGTGCTCACACACTCAGCCAGAGGACGCTGGAAGATGGGTGGAGTTATTTGAGAATCTAAAAGAAGACCAGGTACAGTGGATGGCCGAATGGTTCCCTACGGAAGAATTCATTGTTCGATCCCGAGAAGCACCATTTCTCATACTCATTGGTCTAAGAGGAACTTATCCCTACGTTCCCCTTCGAGCCATGAGGCAGGCTGGAAGAAAGCAAATCATACCAAGGGTCGACAAAATGAGTCACTTTAGGGCTGATTTCCAGGACGATGATAGTCCTCACAAATGCCAAGCTCAACAAATATGGCATTGCAAGCTCGTTTTGGGGAAAGAATCTATTGAGCCAGACAGGTATCACGCTGGTTGCGTGCCGCACTATTCGTGTTGGTTGGAAGATAATCACAATGGTATGGTTCATCCCGGGTTCATTCACGGACACAGAATCATCGACGAGAAAGCTGAAGCACGGGTTAAGTACAATCAACTGTGCAAGAGAATTCGAGAGTGTGAAAGTGAGCATTGGTAAATACAAGAAGCCCATAAGAAGTTGATCGAGGAATGGAAGGATATGGTTGTCAGCACCAACAAGCGACTAGGGTATTTGGAGCGGGGTCTCGTGGAGCTAGAAGGAAAGTTCCTCGAGAGGATTGAAGATTGTCGAAACGCTGAAGGGAATGCAGACGGACATTTGGCCCAAGCTTATTTGTTGCTAGGACTGCGCGAGCTGGTGAAGCTGTTCGAGGGGGATAAAAATACCGAATCTGGGGAAGGTCCTTCTGGGACCAAGTAGTTAAGAGTCTTTTATTTTTCTTTTAATAATGTAATAAGGCCGATGGCCACTAGTGACATTTTATTTTCTGTTATTTAGCGTCGTTTTGGATTCGTCATATTTTTATCAATAAAATGAGGCATTTAGCATTATAAGTTCTCCGAATTAATTTGTCGCTAGGCCTCCCTCGGGCACAACGATACACCCAAATTAGGACGCGATTTATATTCTTGCACAATGTGTTTAAATATTGCAACATTTTCTTCTCATAAGCCGCACTAACTTGTTACCTTTTTTTGTTTTTTCTTTATTTTTTATTCCCCTCCCCAAAGGTTAGTTCGTGCATTCTGGCACCATCATCATACAGTACGAGATCCAAGGGCCCTCCACCTCCTCCTCCTCATCCTCTTATCCGGAACAAGAACGAAGGTAGAATGGGAGATTCAAGCGCCAGAAAAGAAATTGAAAGAATTGAGATTCCTCAGGGTACCCCAGTTGCTAAGGAAACTACTGCCCAACTTGAGCAGAAACTGTTGAAGTTCCAAGAAGAAGTGGATCAAGTTCGGAACTTGGCAAATTTATCATTCTCCCTCACCGCTCCTGATGTCAACTTTCCAAATTCTCAAAATCCCGTACCTCCACAGAACACCCCACAACCACAGATGCAACCCACTCATGCTCAATACTGCAACATATGCCACACTCCAAACAACGCTCCACTACTCATTCCTGAACCACTGAACACCACAAACGACCACCTCCATAACACTCCCATCAATGTAGATACCATACCCCATTACACTCAACCAATCTCAAGTGCACCTAAGTCTGATGACAAGGACTCTCTTATCAGAAACTTGGCAGTAGAACTCAAGAAGTTGACCAGCCGAGTCCAGGGCATGGAAGGAAACAAAGGCATAGAGGGGCTAAATTATGAGGACCTCTGCATTCAGCCAGATGTTGAACTTTCGGAGGGATACAAACCTCCCAAGTTCGAAATGTTCGATGGCACGGGAGATTCCAGAGTCCATTTGAGGACATATTGTGATAAATTGGTCGGAAGGAATGAGAAAATCCGTATGAAACTCTTCATGAGAAGCCTGAAGGGGGATGCTTTATCCTGGTACATCAGTCAGGACCCCAAGAAATGGACGATCTGGGTAGGTATGGTATCGGATTTCATGGATAGGTTCCGATTCAATACAGAGAATGCACCGGATGTATTCTACATCCAGAATCTGAAGAAGAAGCCTACCGAGACATTCTGCGAGTATGCTACTCGTTGGAGATCAGAGGCTGCTATGGTTAGGCCGGCCTTAGAAGAGGAACAGATGAATAGATTCTTTGTCTGGGCTCAAGACCCACAATATTATGAGAGGTTGATGCTGGTCGATGGCCAAAAATTCTCCGATATCATCAAGCTGGGAGAAAGAATTGAGGAAGGCATTAAGAATGGTATGATTACTAGTCTTGAAGCACTGCAGGCCACCAACAAGGCTTTACAGTCTAGCGGCACGTACAAGAAGAAGGATGTCAATGCCGTGATGGTCGCACAGGGAGCCAAATCACCACTAAAATACCACACTTACCCGTCACCTCCACTTACCTATCAGCCTATCCCGAATTACCAAGCACCCGCACCCTCTTACCAAAATCCACCGCCCGCATATCAACCCACTTCATCCAGATACTCTCAACCTGCACCTGTTTACCAAGCTTATAACGCCCAACCCTCTCACTACCAATCACCTCACACTCGCCAAAATTTCCCTAGACCCAGACCAAATTTTGACCGTAGACCTCCCAGACAATATATAGCCATTTGCTGAGCCAATTGACCAGCTGTATGAGAAACTTAAAGCTATTGGTTACGTCTCCCCTATCCCTGCCATGACTCTAGAAAATCCTTCCCAGTGGGTCAACCCTAATAAGACCTGCGTGTACCACTCCGGCATGAATGGTCACACCATTGACGAATGCCGCTCATTGAAGGACAAGATTCAAACCCTGATCGACAATAAGGTCATCGTAGCGAAGGAGCTTGCTCCTAATGTCCGCAACAACCCTCTGCCTGACCACAACGGTGGAGACATATACATGATCGAGATCGAAGATAACTGGGACCCTAAGGGGTCGATAGGACTGATTGCTGAGGATGATGAGCCAAAGAAACCGACAGTCACATTTAACCCGATTGTTGTGCAGAACCATCCCTCCAGGGGCAAGGAAGTAAACATGTCTATACCTCTCAAATTTGAAGCACCTTTTTCTACGAAGGTGGTCGGGCCAATTGAGGTTGAGTTTGAGGCTCCAAAGGCACCTGTACTCTTTGAAGTAGTTGTGTTACCACCGAGGGTACCCATTCCTGTAGGAATGTCAAACATAACACCGTTCCACCCAAATGCCATACCATGGGATTGCACATCTGAAGCAAGGAGGAAAGGAAAGACCAAGACGGGAGAAGCAATTGTTGCGCAGGGTATTACCAGAACATGCAGGGTTTACACTCCAGAGCACCTAGCTGAGTCCAGTAAGCAAGCCTCGGGACGGACTACTGAAACTAGTCCCAATGATCTTTTGAGGAAAATACAAGCTAAAGAGTATTCGGTAATTGAGCAGTTGAACAAAACACCAGCACAGATCTCCATCCTAGCTCTTCTACAGAGCTTTGACGCACACAAAAATGCCTTGATGAAGATATTGAGTGAAGCTTATGTGCCCAGCAATATAACTAGGGGCGAAATGGCAAATATGGTAGGACAAATACTGGAAAGCCACAAAATCACCTTCCACGAAGATGAGCTGCCGCCCAAAGGACTGAGTCACAACATGGCCCTACACATCATCGTGCAATGCGAGGATTACTTCGTCACTAGATTCTTGATCGATGAGGCTCCAGCCTCAACATCTGTCCGTTGATAACTCTCAGAACATTGGGAAAGAGCCTGCACGAGATCAAAAATGGGGCCATCAATGTCAAAGCCTTCGATGGGTCCCAAAGGTCTACTATTGGAGAGATCAGCCTATGCTTGCAAATGGGGCCAACCTGGTTCGACGTTGACTTTCAAGTGATAGATGTCCCAGCATCCTACAATTTGCTGTTGGGATGACCATGGATCCACGCCGCTGGAGCTGTAGCATCGACCCTGCATCAGGCAGTGAAGTTCGAATAGAATCACCAAGAGGTGATTATTCATGGCGATGGTAGTAACCCCATATATAGTCGCCAAACCATCCCGATGATTGGAGGCAAAAGGAGAATAGGCGGAGAAACATACCACCACATTGAAAGAGTTAACGCTGTAGAAAAAGATAAATGGTGGGATAACAATATTTAAAGTATCCTAAATTGGTGTGGATACGAACCTGGAAAGGGACTCGGCAAAAACATCCAGGGAATCGCCAAACACATCAAGCTGAAGAAACATGGCACTACATTTGGTTTGGGGTATGAGTACACTTGGGAGGAGTTCAATTACTGGTCGCCACCATGGAGCGGTCCCTACTACCCATTGGAGCATCTGATACCTCACATGGAGCAGACTTTTCAGCCAGTAGATACTATATATGGGTAGGAGGAAGATGAAGCATTGGCAGCCGCGAAGAATTTGTTCCTGAAGGATGATGATATGGACTGCTGTGTTATTTTCGAGGAGGAAGGGGAGGAAGGCCCTTCTATACAAGTTGAACCGAGGAGAGTGCCTTAGCAATTGGTCAATCAGAACCACCAGGGCCCGGAAAGCTTCTGGAATTACTATTACTTACCTTGACGATGAACCAACGATTATGACTTGCAACGAGACAACGCAACAAACGGATACGGACTCAGAAGAGGATGATATACCATAAGAGGTCATTAAAGGAGTTGAGAATTTTGAAAATAGGCCTAAGTATAACTTGGACGAAACTGAGGTTGTTAATCTGAGAGATACAGGGAATGTCAAAGAAATACACATCAGTATTCACCTGTCACCATCAGAAAAGAAAGAGTACACGGAGTTCCTAAAGGAATATGAAGACATATTCGCCTGGTCATATACTGATATGACTGGTCTCAGTACATCCATTGTAGCTCACAAACTGCCAACATATCCAACATGTCCACCGGTAAAGCAGAAGCTCAGGAAATTCAAGCCCGACATGAGTTTGAAAATCAAAGAGGAGGTTACCAAGCAAGTCAAAGCCAAGGTTCTCAGGGTAGTAGAGTATCCGACATGGTTAGCCAACATCATTCCAGTGCCAAAAAAGGATGGGAAAGTTAGAGTTTGTGTTGACTACCGGGATCTTAATCGGGCCAGTCCCAAAGACAACTTCCCCTTGCCTAACATACATATTCTTATCGACAACTATGCCAAGCATGAGTTGCAGTCTTTTGTTGATTGTTTCGCTGAGTATCATCAGATATGGATGGATGAGAAAGATGTAGAGAAAACGGCTTTCATCACGCCGTGGGGAATGTACTGTTACAAAATGATGTCATTCGGTTTGAAGAATGCTGGCGCCACCTACATGAGAGCCATGACTACCATCTTTCATGACATGATATACATGGAGATCAAGGTATATGTGGATGATGTCATCATCAAATCCAAGAAAGTCAGGGATCACATGGAAGATCGAAGAAAGTTCTTCAACAGACTGAGGAGGTACAATCTGAAACTGAATCCGCCAAGTGTGCATTCGGGGTTCCTGTTGGAAAATTATTGGGTTTCATCGTGAGTCATCAAGGAATATGCATGCAGGGACCTGCGGGCCGCACATGAATGGTTTTGTCTTAGAAAAGAAGATACTCTGAGCAGGGTATTTTTGGATGACTATGGAAACAGACTGTATCTGGTATGTTTGCAAATGCTATCATTGTCAGATACATGCAGATATGATAAAAGTGCCTCCAAACGAGCTTACTGCAACGAGCTCACCATGGCCATTCGCCGCCTGGGGAATGGATGTTATCGGACCTATCGATCCTACCGCATCAAATGGGCACAGGTTCATCTTAATAGCAATTGATTATTTTACCAAATGGGTCGAAGCAGCATCATACAAGGCGGTCACTAAGAAGGTTGTGGCAGATTTCGTCCACGACCGCATTTATTATCGGTTAGGAATTCCAGAATCAATCATCACTGATAACGGTTCCAATCTCAATAGCGACTTGATGAAAGCAATGTGTGAAACTTTCAATATCAAACACAAGAACTCTACAGCCTACAGGCCTCAGATGAATGGAGATGTGGAGGCCGCCAACAAGAATATCAAGAAGATACTAAGGAAGATGGTCGAAAGGCACAAACAATGGCATGGGAAATTATCATTCGCCTTATTGGGATACCGTACCACAGTCCACACATCAACCGGAGCAACTCCCTACATGCTGGTTTATGGTACAAAGGCGGTCATCCCCGTAGAGGTAGAAATTCCATCCTTAAGGATCATACAAGAAGTAGAGTTGGACGATGCAGAATGGGTAAAAGGTCACTACGAGCAGTTAGCCCTTATAGATGGGAAAAGGATGAATGCGGTTTGCCACGGTCAGTTGTATCAGAACAAAATGCCCAGAGCCTTCAACAAAAGGGTTAAACCAAGGAAGTTTACACCGGGGCAGCTGGTGTTGAAGAAAATATTCCCACATCAAGATGAAGCCAAGGGGAAGTTCTCTCCCAATTGGCAGGGTCCGTACATGGTTCACCGAGTTCTAACTGGAGGAGCCCTTATTCTTGCAGAGATGGATGGAGAAGTGTAGCCGAAGCCAATCAATTCAGATGCAGTGAAACGATATTATGTGTAACCTCTTATGATTCCTTTAATGATGTAATTTGAACTATGCCTGACCTGATTCCCGTTTGAGAGGGGATACGTAGGCAGCCCTATGGGTTCAGTCATAATTTAATAAAAAATTCCATTCTCCCCCGCTATTGGAACTGGTGCAGAATTTTGAGGCCGACCCTCAAAATTCCGAAGTTAATTTCAGTCCATGCATCGCTAGAAGCACCAGCCAAGTATACTGGGGTAGAATTTTGAGGAGGACTCTCAAAATAACGAAGATGATTTTTTTAGTCATTCAGCACAACCGTCAGAAATGTCGCTCAGCAAACTGGGGCAGAATTTTGAGGAGGGCCCTCAAAATTCCGGAGAGAAAGAGGTTACAATGTATTGAACCACGTCGCAGTCGTTGGTTCATCTAAAGAAAACTATTTTCGATTATATATTTACTAAAGCATGCATAACTATTATCCGAATTGTTGTTGTTTAGCAACGCTACCCCAATGACACACAACGTCAAGAGCATCGGGAAGACGAACTAACTTTTCCCCTCACAGAACTCACGATTTTCATTGGGTGCAAGCACTCGACTTGCAATATCGTCAGGTATATTTATGTACGCATACTTTCCCAAGAATGCAACTTCTCAGAATCATCACTTACCCGTAATTGCTATCCGTACACAATCTCCCCAGCAGTAATATTGTCGTAATCGGCTATCAGCTAAGAGATCTTACTACTAATCATCCTTTTACATTCTTGCACTGCATAAGGCTACTCGTCTGCCTTTCGAAACTAAGCATTGTCTCCATCTACATTTCTCTGCATTTCATAAGGCTACCTTTCTGCCTTTCGAGACTAAGCATTGTCTCCATCCTGCATTTCTCTACATTGCATAAGGCTACCTTTCTGCCTTTCGAGACTAAGCATTGTCTCCATCTGCATTTCTTTGCATTGCATAAGGCTACCTTTCTGCCTTCCGAGACTAAGCATTTTCTCCATCCTGCATTTCTCTGCATTGCATAAGGCTACCTTTCTTCCTTTTGAGACTAAGCCCTGTCTCCATCTGCATTTTGCATAAGGCTACCTTTCTGCCTTCCGAGACTAAGCATTGTCTCCATCCTACATTTCTCTGCATTGCATAAGGCTACCTTTCTGCCTTTTGAGACTAAGCCCTGTCTCCATCTGCATTTTGCATAAGGCTACCTTTCCGCCTTTCGAGACTAAGCTCTATCTCCATCTGCATTTTTTTTGCATTGCATAAGGCTACTTTTCTGCCTTTCGAGGTTAAGCTCTACCTCCATCATCATCTGCATAAGGCTACCTTTCTGTCTTCCGAGACTAAGCTCTGTCTCCATCCTGCATGGCTGAAATATAGCCACTTTATTTTCTTGCATGGCTGAAATATCGCCACTTTATTTTTCTTGCACGGCTGAAATATCGCCACCTTTATTTACGTCTTGCATCGGCTGAAAGATCGCCACCTGCTGTATTTCATGGGCTGAAAGATCGCCAAATTGTCCAAGGGTGTCATTGTTCGGAGGCACCATTTTCATAGCCCGAGAACGCCATGCCATGGCATGAGGACCCCATTTTATCTTTTGCACATCATTATTCAAAGGCATCATGGTTTAGAGGCACCATTCTCATAGCCCGAGAACATCATTTCATAGCATGCGAATCCTTTACCATACGCCACATGGCCTAGGATGTCATGGTTCGATGATGTCATCCTAACCGTCCAAGGACAAAATTCATGGTCCAATGGGAATTTGCATCACGTTTAAATTTACGTACAATATGCGCTCGTATTGCTTACGTGTAGGTGCATCGGCTGGTAACTGCCGTCTCAGCAGGAGCGATCCCACTCTGGTTCCCGCAGTCTATCGGTTTTTTTAGAAAACCTCTCTCAATCTAAAACATCGCGTCCGTCCGTTTCAAATCTCCATCAGCATATTCCGTCGATGGATCCTGAACTACATATGGCCTGATTTCTGTAAGACCAGGGATATGTAGGCAGCTCAAGAGCCAAAGCTCGGCCAGAATTCTTTGCAAAGCGTTTCTTTCGGTCAAAATTTGTCATCTTATCTTTACCCGACAACTCTTTCATCCTCCTCGGGTAAAGAGGGGCAGCTGTTGATACCCAATTTTTTTCCTATATATTTGTATACTCAAAACACTTTCAAAAAAGCATGTTTATGCATATATAAACATGCCCAAGAGTTTTTGTATTTTTCCCTAATATTTAAAGATTTTTAAAATCAATTTATTGTCTATTTTAGCAGTGCAAAACCCATAATTATTCCCAAAATCATCAATTTTGGTGAATAATTTATTTCATTCCCGTATTTATACCAAAATATAGTTAATATAATTTTTGCATATTTTTACAAATTTATTTGGTATGTTAAAGGCTAAATTGCATATAATTGCAATTGTAGCCTACTTTAAGATTAATAGCATTTTATAATTGTAAAATTGGTTCCAATATTTTTAAATTAATATTTATATATTGTTTGTTGGCTCAGTACTTTTATTGTACTTTCAAGATCATTTTACCATTTTATAAAAATAAAAAGGGAAAAACTGGCTATTTAAAATCTGGCCCATTTTATTTCAATCATAGCCAAATTGATCCCCCCTAATTGACCCAATTCTGAAACCCAATTGGACCGGCCCAATTACGATTTAACCCAACCCCTTTACCCGTTTATCCGACCTGCCCGATTTTTCTTTTAATCCCAGTCGTTGATCTTTAGATCAACGGCTCCCCTCATCCCCTTCCTTTTTTAATTCAAACGACCCCTTTACCCTACCTCATTCTCACCAACCTCTGCCTCTGCAACCCTCCACTATCTCAAACTCTCTTGAGGGTTCTCAAACCCTAGCCTCCTCCTGCCTTGTTCCACCGTGTTTTCACCGGAATCCATGGACAACCTATATTCACCTCCTCCGACTCTTGCATGCCTGATGCTCGAAGGTTCGAGGCTAGACCTCGAAGTTCTTCACTCAGATCTTCACCGATTCGAAGATTTTGGCCATCTCCGACTTTGATCCGGTGGCTCTTGGTCTTCTGAGCCTGTTTCTGACCTCATCCGACTTAGATCGGACCTCTTTCCAAGCCTTTCTCATTCCAGGGTTCCTCTGAAACCCTAGATATTCGAGGTTTTTTCTGATTGTTCTTTTAAATCTATGTTATATCTGTGCTTTACTAGAGTTTTAAAACGCTTTCCCCAATTGTTCTTTCAAAAATTACTTCTTTCCGATCTAGGGTTTCTGAAAAGCTTAAAATGTTTTTCTGACTCTTCCTTTTCTTTTCTTTGTATGTATGTGGCTAGACTATGTTCGTATGTTTTCTTTTCTACCACGCCTGTGTTGTCCTTCTACTTTTCTTTTATACATGCTACTCATGTGCTCACATGATTATCCTTGTTATGTTTTCATTACTCTTCTACCATATGTGTTTACTGTTAAGTTCTTTCATTTTTGTTTGCTTTACTGGATTCTGTTCGTTTTCTTGCTAAATGTGTTTCATCTACTGCTTCTTAAGTTTGTATAACTTTTTCTTCTGAACTTGTTTAAGTTCTGAGTTTTTCTCAAAACGTGTTCTCCATGTTTTTGACTGTGTATCATGTCCGTTTGCTTCTCATAAGTCTTTGGAAAAGACTCATGTGCCTCTATTGAATGGTTTGCCTTCTCATCTCTATTGTCTGACTCAACTCGAAACCCTAAGGTTCTGGGATTTCTTGGCATTTTGATCTTTTGTGTGCGAGTTAGGTTCCACTTCTGGACCCGGGACTCTCAGACTCATTGTGAGTCTGCGAACTAGACTTATACCTCTTCTTGCTTATTATTCTGAACCTTTCTTTGTTAAACTCTCTTCTAAATAATTTGACAAACCCCTCTGGTATTCACATATTTGTGTGCTTTATATATAAGGACTCTGCCTTCAAAGGTTTTTGATTTATTCTGAAATCCTCTAATGGGGTTTGATTGATTGTTACTGATTTTTCTTTAATTTAACCTCCTTTACCTTTTCCTGACTTGGTTCATTCGAATGGAATTGTAATTTTGATTTCCCTGGCTGTTTGATTGACTCCCTTTCCTTATTTTTTCCAAGCTATGTACTATTGAATTCTTTCTTTTAATAACTTCTCTACATTTACCCCTTTTGTGCTACTTTGAAAAGGTTTTAATCAAAACTGCTTTCCTTATTTGGTTTTACCCATTGAAATCAGAATCCCTTAACTAAAGGGAGATTGATCTCAATGTTATTTCCTTACCTTTTCTCACTTGTTTTCTGCACTATAAAAGGGGCATGAACCTTCTGCACTTTGATCATCCTTAACTTACAATTCGATACTTTTATAACACACTTCGAATTGCATACTCTTACACACACACACACTCAATTCAGCACTTTACACAACATAATCTCACAACTCTCTTCTAAGATCTTCTGACTATTTGTTGGCTTTACAAGACTACTGCTTTTCTTTTCTTGTTTCCCTGAAACTGGTATGTCCTTTATTTAATTTTCTGCCTCACCCTTATGTGCTTCAGACTGTTGTTTACTCTACTGCCTATATTCAGTAATTTGTGTTAAATATTTTTCTTCCTTGCTTCTATTTCTATTATGAATCCTCTACCCCTATCCCCTTCTATGTGTCGAGTTAAGTTCTTCGCCTGACAGTATCCTAATTACTGTCCAGGCATTGGCTTGATCTACAATGGATCCTAACTCTCAATGCTTGACTAGCAGGCTGGTCAGGGGTGTGCCAGCATCCTAATTGCTGGGCATGACCACTAGCTTGCCCTGTCTCTTTTTGATTCCCTTCCCCCCCTTGTGCACTCACACCTATTCCTAGAATCTTAAGTTCTGCCCCTCTCTTTTGAGCCTTGCTTTGGGACCGTAAGTTCCCTCTGAACTTGGACATATGAGAGCTAGCATTTTCACACTCCACTATAATCTAAATCTACAATATATTTGGGGTGTAAGCACTGTCTGGAGTTCCTGAAACTCCTTGGATCTCTGAAACACCCTAGATAAGAGAAGGCTTTGGAAATCTGGATTTCGGAAGTGGTTCAATTTCATATTGTTAGACACTAAGTCTGAATTAGGCTGCTCGGATGTAGCTGTGATTTCTGATGTACTTTTAATTTCTATCTTATTTTTTATTGTCCTGTAATAATTTGTATAAACTCATGGGGATTTAGTGAAAAAGGAGGGGGTTACTTTATGCACAAAGGGTACAGATCATGCCTATAGGATTTAATTTTTAGTCTATGCAACTCTACACGTAGAAAGCATGTCTATAGGGATTAACTTCTAAACTTTCTGCAACGACGCATATAGATACCATGCTCATTAGGGTTTATATTTTTTTGCGCATAATGATACTATTAGGCAAACTGTAGGTTTAACAACAAGGTTGCATATAGACACCATGTTTGTAAGACTCCTATTTTTAAATAAAAAGTGTTAAAATCAGTTGACATATAGAAAACATGCCTATAGGAATTTCGAATTTGAACTATCTCATTCTTATGCAAGACAACACCAACCGTTTAATTAATAAATACTTTGGTAAAACTAGCAATCTTCTGCGATTTTCTGAACCTCGTAAGTTAACAAACATTTCCTAAACAAACTGCATTTTCTGAAACTCTCTTTTTCTGATAAGTTCGTGAAATCTCTTTTACTAGTCTGCATACCTTTTGAAGTTCCTTTCATTTCTTTTAGACCTCTTCAAAACAGAACACACTTTTCCTGAAACTCGTTTCATTCTGAAAAACTGATAACTCTTTATAATCAGTCTGCTTTTCGAAATCGTTAGTTCTGTCCAACACATAGCTAAAGTGGTTCAGTCTTTGATGACTGCATTCAAGTAAGCCTAATGCGGACTTCCTATCTAAAAATATGAGTTAAACCAGTCCGTTTATCGCTTTAATTTTAAAGACCAAACCAGTACGTGTAAGACGTGCTGGACTCCGTGGCTTATGTAATTTAAGGAGGTTTACTTGAGCCGTATTTGCTTATTTGCTCTCCCCTCTATTGTATTGTGTGTTTTGATTGACGCCTTAGTATTTTGTCCTTTGAAACTCTCCAAAGGCCCAAAATCCCTTCCCTTTTAGGATTAGTAGTCCTAAATGCCTCCAGGACTGATAGGATTGGGGCGGGTAGTAGCATGCAATAAGTAACGATACCATTCTGCGCTTTAATACCTTAACGGGGCGGGAAGGGTAGAATATGGATATGATGACCGGTGCACTAATATCACGTGCGACCCCTCTTCTGAGAAGTGATTGCTGGATATTGCATTGAAGTGATCCATATTAATCACAAACCTAGGACCCCCCCCCCTCTTTATTTGCTTTTATCTTTTCTTGTAAAATTATTCAAATCTCTTTTTTTAAATTTATGGCCTCTCTATATACTTTCAAAAGTTTTCAACCTAATTGCAATGTTATATGTGAGTCCTTATTTGAGCTTTGATTGTTTACTTGTAAAGTCACAATTGCAACATGGCCGGGACCACATTAGTGGATCTTGAGGGGTACCTAACACCTTCCCCTCGAGATAATTTCTAGCTCTTACCCGAAATCTTGTTTTCCAACTCAAACTCTTCTAAAAAAAGTGTCCTAATGCACTATAATCATTAGGTGGCGACTATTCAAATTCCGAAACCCAATTCTCGAAAAGGAATAGAGTTGTCCTTCCCAATGTCGTATACCCGATTTCTGACCCGCGTCGACATAGTTCTTCAATTTTTGGCTTAATTTCCATGATTTACTAGGTGAAATTCACATTAGAATCGAATTTTAAGTCAATGAATCTTACCTCCAAGTGATTCTCCTTGAATCCCTCTTCAATCCCCTTCAAAAAATCTCCAAAAACGACTAACAATGGACGAAATAAACCCCACATTCGCGGACAAGACGACCTTTTAAACCTTCTGCCCAGGCCTAATTTCCTTCATCGCGATCGCGGGACAACCTTCGCGATCGTGTAGCACAAAATCTCAGCTCCCACAAATAACCCTATGCGAACGCGTGAAATACCTTGCGAACACGATGCTTAGACCTTTTACACTATGCGATCGTGGCCAACTACTGCGTTCGCAAATAACAACCTCCAAGCCAACACACCTAGTCCACTTACTCTACACTACTACAACCTTCACTACGCATTCGCAATCAACAAATTCCGCACCCCTATGCGATCACAACCCAACCTTCGCGAACGCGAAGAACAAACTAGAATGCCCCTCAAAAGATTCTATGCGATCGCGAGAACCCCTACGCGATCATGAAGAGGAATTCTCTGCAACAGCTGAACCTGAAATTCTGCAACTCCAAACTTCATGAAGTTGTCCGATTGACCACCCGGAACTCACTCGAGGCCCTCGGGACCTCAAACAAAGGCACCAACATATCCCAAAACCTTATTCAAACTTGTACAAATCTTCAAAACACCTCAAACACCATCAAATCAACCAAAACATGTCGGATTCAAGCCAAACTTTCAAAAATCTTCTGAATTCCGTTTTTGATCAAAAACCCAACCAAACAACGTTCGAATGACCTAAAATTTTGCACACATATCCAAAATGACACAACAGAACTACTGCAACTCTCGGAATTCCATTCTGATCACTATATCAAAATCTCGCCTACCAACCGAAAAGCGCCAAAATATCAACTTCGCCAATTCAAGCCTAAATCTGCTCTGAACCTCCGAAACTCATTCCGATCATGCTTCTAAGTCCCAAATAACCTCCCGAAGCTAACCTAACCATCAGAACTCACATATGATCCCTCAAACATATAAGTCAATGTCCGATCAACTTTTCCAATTTAAGCTTCCTTAAAGGAGACTAAGTGCCTCAAACCTTACCAAAATAATTCCGGATTTGATCCGAACAACCCGATACCACATAACACGGATAAACAAATCATAAAGAATCATAAATGGGGGAAACGGAGCGATAACTCATGAGACGACTGGCCGGGTCGTCACAGATCCGCAAACTGCACATAATGTGAAAGTCTTCAAGGGTGAAGGAAACATCATGGCCAAAAATATTGAAACTAATGGAGTCTCGATCATTGGTGAATATTCGAGAAAGGCACAAATAATGAACCAACTTCATGCTACATTTGAAATTTTCCATAGCCATAATGTATCGAAATGCATCATTATTAAGCTTATCCCGTTGAGTAGGAGTCAAGAAACTTGCAATTAAACTCTTCAAATCGTGGTTCTCCTTCCAGTAACCCTTACAGTTAAACCAATCTCGAAACTCAAAATATCTTTGCCTTGATCTTGTTGGTGGAGGAGCATGGACATAAGGACCTGGGGGCATTATAGATTGTTTAGGTGCTTTAGCTACATTATGATCTTTAGATGCTTTAGGTGTCATCTATTCAAAAAAAAATAAAAGATACAAAAAATAACATCAGGATATTATCAAAAAGATCAGTTAAAACTTCAACTCCTGAAGTTCCACAGTTACAAAACAAAATCTTCAGCTCTAGAGCTGAAGTTCGCCAGTTACAAAACAAAAACTTCAGCTCTAGAGCTGAATTTCACCAGTTACAAAAACAAAAACTTCAGCTCCTAAAGCTGAAGTTCACCAGTTACAAAATAAAACATTCAGCAAAAAACATGGTGTACTCTTTACAAAAAACAAAATACAAATTTAAATCCAAAAATAATGCTAAAATTCATAAAAAATATAACAAAAAACACAAAACATGAAACAAAACTTCAGCTCCTATCTAAGGTATCATTGAACTATTATAAACTTCACACTTTAATAGTATCATCTATTTAACTCTCAAAATTTTTAAGAATTTCGACGTGTAATCACTGAAGAATTTATAGAATTTTCATCAACAACACAAACACACATTCAAAAAACCTAAAAACACAATCGTAAGAGTAAAAATAATGCGCTTATCCAACTAAACCCTAAGAAACTATTTGATTATAAATACATGACAATCAAAACCAAAATCAGAAATTAAATCGTAAAAATTAATACTAAAATAAAACCCAAAAGGTTAATGCAATGTACCTGTGATTAAATCATAATGTTATTGGGGAACAATAACAACGACGACTAGAATAACTTATAATTTCTAAATCCAAGCCCAATACCCATTAAACCCAAAATAACCTAATACCCTAAAGTTAAGACCTAATTTCAAAGAAACTGGAAATGACAGACCCCCTCCTCTCTTGAATTCTCAGCAGCCGCACAACCACAGTCCCTCCTCTCCATCGCTTAAGCTTCTGCCCAACGACCTCTTCGATTGAAGACCAACAACCATCAATCTCTAACTCCCCAAAAATGGCCGAACTCCCCCCTCTTTATAACCAAGAGCCACACACCTCTCACCTTCACCAATCCTTAAAACATCCCCAGTTGTCACCCCTAAAACTAGCCATCGGGAACAAGCACACACATATAGTTGAAGGAAATCGATGACCACTCTCAACCCCTCCCCCATCGCTCAGATCTGAGTAAAAGGAGGTAGCGAGGCAATCTGATCAAAGTTGATGAGGTTTCCGGCGAGGTTTTCCATTTTAGATTTTGTTCGCGAGTCCGATATCTAGTCGTTTGTGGAACAAATACTCGATTTTATGAGTAATACGAGCCTGAGATTTTGGTGATTAATTTGAAAGTGTGGCTGCTTGAGGTCTGTTTTTACTTTGAATTTAATCTTTTCTCCGTGTTCCTGTTTCTTTGATGATTATGACTGCCCTATCATTATTCGGTTATTTTGTGTTTTGTTTAAAATTATCTCTTAATTTGATTTGTTTATGCTTAGTTTGAATATGATACATTATATAGAACAGAAATGAATTAGTTGGTTAGTTTTCAGAATGATGAACACATGATATGTTTGGTTTAATAATTTTGGGTTAACATTCATCGAGAGTGCAAAGTAAACCACGATAGTGAATGAAATTAAGGGTAGTTGTGTTTGGATTGATTCAAGTAACTAAAAAGGTTAATGGCAATAAATTAAAGTTTACGCCTTCCTGTTGGAGTGTTGGGTCATGAAACTTGACTTGGAATGTTTGATAGAACTTTTCTATATTAAGCTCAAAAACTTTTCATGCTCGCATTCTTGTTTATTTAATGGACTGCTAGTATAATGTTTAGGCCATCGATACATGGGTAGGCAAATCTTTAGGACGTTTGTGATTTAATTTCTGTTAAGGCGAGAGGTTGTCCCTTTAGTCGATTATATTATCTGGGGAATGCTCCGAAGATTTTGTATATATTTTTATCCGGGGTATCCCCTAAAGTATTTGTATTGAAAGTCCAACAATAGAACACTTTGAGGAAGCATAGAATAGTATTTTTATTTTTACTTTTATTTTTGTTTCATTAGGTGGGGACGACCTCGAGCCTCTTTTGATTGTTTTTTTTTTAGTTTTTATTTTTTTGTGTTTTTCTACCTCAATTTGAGTATTTTTTTAAAGCCAACTTGATCATGTACGCAACCGTACTAGTTACAGGACTCGAAGAATGCCTAACACCTTCTCCTCGAGTCAAATGAACCCCCTTATCTAGAATCTTTGGTGCAAACTGGTTTAAGAGTCAAATATGTTTTGAAGGAAAATTGTTATTTTGAAAATGGTGACCTTGCACACCGACACCAATGTTAGGTGGCGATTCTGAAAAATCCTTCGAAATACAATATTTTTGTCACTTTTCAATTTTTAAAACCCTTTTGAGCTCAAAAATTACTTTATTATTTTAAAGGAGTTAGTGAGGTAAAAAAAGGGGTGTGACACCGGGTAGTTTTAGGACTCTACCATGTATTACTTGTATTATTTGCACTCAACTTGTTAGTTTAAATACTTAAATTTATAATTATAATTGGATAAATGATTTGTAAAGACCGAGCTTCATTACTTTGAGTCTTGGCAAAATACTTGATTGTTAGCGGAACTTATGCCTTCTTTGAGTATTAATCTTATGTGGTAGTCATAAATCAGAGCTTGTAGAGTATTCTCTATTCCTGTGGATCGGGATGAATGCCTCAGCGGTATAATAGGTTCATCTATGGTTCGTGTCGGTCAACCCTCGGCAGTGTATACACTATTATGGATCGGGTCGTACGACCTCAACATAAATCGTGCGTGATATTGCTCGGAGTCTGATTATGCTTGATATTTCTTCTTAATCTGAGACTAGGAAATTTGTAATGACCTGGCCGGTCGTTTCATGAGTTGCCGCTCTGTTTCCCCCATTTTTGTTTTCTTATGTGATGTTCAGCTACATCTCATCGTATAATGTTAGTTGGTTCGGGTTCATAGTAGTTTTGGAGTGTTATGAGACACTTAGTCTTTTAAGTTGGCAATTTAGTTGGAAAGGTCAACCGGAAGTTGACTTGTGAGTAAATGATCTCGTAACATGGTGTTTATGGTTTGGATAGCTTCATGAGGTGATTTGGGACTTAGGAGCATGTTCAGAATGTAATTCGGAGATCCGTGGTAGATTTAGGCTTGAATTGGCGAAATTGGAATTTTGGCGTTTTTCGGTTGGTAGCGAAAATTTTGATATCGGGGTCGGAATGGAATTCCGAAAATTGAAGTAGGTCCGTTGTATCATTTGTGATGTATGTGCAAAGATTAGGTCATTCAAATTAGGTTTGATAGACTCTTTGATTGATTGCGGAATTCGGAAGTTTTGGATCCTTAGGCTTGAATCCGAGGGTGTTTTGATGATTCGATGTTGTTTTAAGTGTTCCGAAGGTTGGTATTGTTGATACCCAATTTTTCCCTATGTATTTTTATATACAAAATACTTTCAAAATAGCATATATATGCATATATAAGCATGCCCAAGTGTTTTGGTATTTTTTCTAATTTTTTTAAAAAGATTTTAAAATTAATTTATTGTCCACTTTAGCAGTAACTATTCCCAAGATTATCGTTTTGGTGGATAACTTATCTTATTATCATATTTATACCAAAATATAGTTAAGGTAATTTTTGTTTGTTTTTACAAATTTTATTTGGTATTTTAAAGCTAAATTGCATGTAATTGCAATTCTAGCCTACTTTAAGATTAATAGCATTTTACAATTGTAAAATTATTTCCAGTATTTTTAAATTAATATTTATATATTATTAATTGGCTCAGTACTTTTAGTTTGCTTTTAAAATTATTTACTATTTTTATAAAATAAAAGGGAAAACTAGCTATTTAACATCTAGCCTCATTCTATTTCAAATACAACCTTTTTACCTTTCAATTTTAACCATTATTTGACCCAATCTTAACCTATTTGGACCGGCCCAATTTTTAATTTTACCAAACCCACAACCCGATCCAAATGACCCTTACCCGGTTCCCACCTACCCTCCTAAATCTGGGTCGTTGATCACACAAGATCAACGGCCGTAACTCACCCTTCCATAATTAAACCAAACGACCTACCCTAATCTCCCTCATTCACACCTGACCCGCCGCCTTTGAATCCCAAACGTTCTCAAATCCTCTCATCAACTCTTCGAAACCCTAGCCTCCTCCTACCTTATTTCACCATGTTTTCACCGAAATTCATGGCTTCTCAAGCCATGGACGGTCTGTACTCACCCCTCTCCATCATTATACCTTGGGTGTTCGAGGTTTTGAAGGCTGACTTCGATGGTTCTTGTAGGCTCTTCTCTGTTTATTTTCTTAGATCTATGGTATGTCCATGTTCTACTGGGCTTCTAAAGTGTTTACCCCAAATTTTCTTTTCAAAAATCGTTTCTGAAAAAGTTTTCAAAAATGATCTTTCTGATTCTTTATTTATGTGTGTTTGTCTGTGCTATGCTCGTATGGCTTCTTTTACTACGCGTGTACTGTTCTCTTACTCTTCTTTTTCTACTATACCTGTTACTCTTGTTAATCCTTGTTATGTTTCCCTTACTCTTCTACTATATGTGCTTACTGTTGTGTTTTTTTTATTTTGTTTGCTCTATTAGACTTTGTTTACGTTCTTGCTGAACATGTTTCCTCTGTTTTAATTTAAGTCTGTATCACCCCTTCTTTTCTGAACTTGTTTAAGTTTGAGTTTCTCAAATATGTTCTCTATGACCTCAAATTAGCTTTTTTTCTTTGTATCATGTCTGTTTGTTTCTCATAAGTCTTTGAAATAGACTTCTGAGCCTGTTTCAATGACTTGCTTTCTTATCTCTATGAAACCCTAGGATTTGGGGGTTTTTGGCAATTTTGAATTTGTGCGAGTTAGGGTTCCGCTTTGGGACCCTGAACCCTCAGACTCATTGTGAGTCTGCAAACTGGACTTGTACCCTTTCTTGCTCATGATTCTGAACCTCTCTTTGAGTAAAATCTCTTTTATATAACTTCTTGATTCACATGTTTGTGTGCTTTTATATATGAGAACTCTTCTTTCAAAAGGTCTTTACCAACTAATTGATTGATTTCGAATTCCTTTTAATGAGCCCTGACTGATTTTTACTGATTCTCTCTAATTGAACCTTCTTTACCTTTCCTGACTTGGTTCATTCGAGATTAAACCTGCAACTTTGATTTCCCTGGCTGTTTGATTGATTTCCTTTCCTTATTTTTTCCAAGCTGTGCACCACTGAGCTTTTCCTTAAATAAACTTCTATGTATTTACCCCTTTTGTGCTACTTTGAAAAGGTTTTAATCAAAATTTCTTTCCTTAAATGTCTTCTACCCATTTGAAATCAAATTCCTTAACTGAAGGGAAATTCTATGTGATTGATTGCAAGTTATTTTTTTACCTTTCTTACTTTCTTCTTTGCTCTATAAAAGGGACTACCCTTCTGCACTTTTGAGACAACTTGGAGTTCAATACCTCGAACTTTTAGATCAATACTTTCAACTTACTTACACACTTTATTGCTTTGAGTTCAATACTCTTACAACATTCTGCTCTTTTCTGGGATCTTTTGGAACTTTTGCTTGCAACTTGGCTTTTTCAAAACTACTTTTACTTGTTTATTTTGCCTGAAACTGGTATGTTCTAATTTAGCCTTTTTGCCTCAGCCCTATGTGTTTATTTACAGTTTTCTACAATCCTGTTTACACTGTTGTTCATGATTAATGTTAACTATGTGTGTTCTTTCCTTGCATCTATTTTCTGTTATGAATCCCTACCCCTATTCCCTTCTATGTGTTTGAGTTAAGGTTCATGGCCTGGCAGTATCCAAATTACTGCCCAGGTCCAAACCTGATCCTCAATGGATCCTAACTCCCAATTTTGGCTGACAGGCTGGTCAGAGGTGTGCCAACACTCTTAAATTGTTGGGCATGACCACCAGCATGCCATGGCCTTCCCTAATTCCCCTCTATTCACTTACACTTATTCTTAGACTCTTAAGTTCTGCCCCCTCTTATGAGCCTTGCTTTGGGATCTTGAGTTCCCTCTAAACTTGGACATCTGAGGGTTGGCCCTTCCACTACACTATTATCTCAATTCTGCAATGTGTTTGGGGTGTAAGCACTGCCCGAAGCCCTTTGAGACTCTTGGGAACTTTGACACATCCCAAACATGAGAAAGGCTTTTGGAAATCTGATCTTGAAAGTTGGTTTATCTCATATTGTTGGACTTTGAGTCTGAATTAGGCTGTTTGGTTGTAGCTTGAATTTCTGATGTAATTTTACTTTTCTTGATTCATTCTAGCCTGTAATATTTTATAATAACTTATGGGGTTCTAAGTAAAAAAGGAGAGGGTCATTTATGTATGCAAAGGGTAAACAACATGCTCATAGGTGTTACTATTTACAAGTTCTACACTTCTGCATATCATATAGAAATCCTGCCTATAAGTTTCTGCATATAGAAATCATGTATAAGTTTCTGCACTTAGGAATTTAGAAATCCTGCCTATAAGTTATGCATTACACGTAGAAATCTTGACTATAAGTTGTTTCATTACTGCATTAGAAACCATGCCTATAAGTTTCTGCATATAGAAATCATGACTATAGTTTTGTTTCTGCATTTCTACATATTCATATGTCGTTAGGCAAACAATCATAGGTTTAATAATAATCAACTTCATTCTATATACCATGCCTATAGGGCTCCTGCACTAACATAATCATTTTAAAATCAATAACGCTTAGAAATCATGCCTATAGGAGCAGCCGTCTGAATCTGATTCGTTTATTTTATCTAAAATCAGTAGTAATGTTTGTTTAATATCTACAGAATTTAATTGGTCCTAAAATCAGTAACCTTTCTTTAAAATCAGTATACTTCCACCTAGGTAAGAAGTAGGTAGTTGTTTAACTATGTCAGTTTTAATAAATTGCAACCAGACAAGGCCTAATTCAGACTCCTCATCTGAGAAATATGTGATGAAGCAGCATGTCCTAACGCTTTAGTTTAATTCAGACTATAACCAGTATTTGAAGTAATGATAAATAATTTGCTCCTTTAAGTGAGGAGGCATGTTTGAGCCCTTAAATTGCTATTTGTTTCCCCCTACTTGCTTATGTGTTTTGTTTGTCGTATTAGAATTTTGTCCTTTTAAAACTCTGGAAAAAAAACCAACCTACCTCCCTTTAGGACTAGTAGTCCCAAATGCCTCCGGGACTGATAGGATCGAGACGGGTAATACCATGCAGTAAGCAATGACACTATTCCGCATTTAATACCTTAACGGGGTGGGAAAGGGTAGATATGGACATGATGACCGGTGCGCTAATACCACATGCGACCCCCCTTTTGAGGAGTGATTGTCGGGTATTGCATTGATGTGATCCATATTGTTTGTAAACCTAGGACCCCTTCCCCTTTACTTGTTATCCTTTTTTTTAACTGTCCAAACTATTTGCTTAAGATTTCTATTTTCTTTATCTTTCTTCAAACATTCAATTCACTTGCAACATTATCCCCTTCTATTTGAGACCTTTATTTGCTTACTTGTTAGTTAAATTCACAATTGTAACATGGCCGAAAACCACACTAGTGGATCTTGGGGGGTTCCTAACACCTTCCCCTCGAGATAATTTATAGCCCTTACCCGAACTCTGGTTTTCCAACTCGAACTCTTATTTAGTGTCCTAATGCACTTTAATCATTAGGTGGCGACTCTTCAACCCAAAAACCCAATTCCCAAGAGGGAACGAGTTTTCCTCCCAAATGTCATGAACCCGATTTTGCTTTTGGAAAAAGAAGGCGCGACAGCGTGGCGACTCTGCTGGGGACTTCTTTAGGCTTTTACCATCTCATGTTACTTGTGACTTCACTACTTCTTTATTACCTTTATTTAATGTCTTTACCTCTTTTCTGCTATGAAACTGACTTGGCTCTTTGTTTTTTTTCTTTAATGCTTTCTTTTACTGCTTTCCTTCACTGTCGTTGTAATTATGAGCAATTATTGTAATCATTACTTTATTAACGTGCAAATACGTGACAACTTGTTTCATTCTTGTAATTGCATATTCAACATCATATTCCACTCGTGTCAAACAAAATACTATAGCAACGCTTATAATGAGTGGTTGCGTCGTTCCAATATTATCAGCCACTAAATTTGGCAAAGGCGTATTTGCGGTAAAACCAGTCGATCAGCGTTGCAGTCGACGGTTCTGTGCCTTTCCCTCTTGAGTTGTCCACTCAAGGGTACCGGTCTAATACCCATAGAAACCTTACTCTATTCAATTGTGCATGCATCAACGTCAAACCTAGCCGAGTCAGTTATGTTGTCTGCATAATGACTCTTTAAGATAGTCTTGTCCAAAGTCCACTAGGTTCCCTTGGAACCCAAACGGACATTACCACGTCTGTGCATTTATTTGGAGAACTAAATGCTGCTTATGCCAATTATTGATATTTAAATAGTCGAGTCCAGCGGGGGTAAGGGTCTAACATTTTATTTTGTAGAAAATGAGGCACGAAGTCCCCATATTCGGCATGGTAACCAACATTCACCCAAGATTGCTAAGTTGGTGGGAAGACCTTCAGTCAAGTGATCAAACTCTCGTCCGCAAATATTTGGGAAATTTGCCTTCTCTTTTAGAGATCCAACCCGACAACAAAATCATAGAGGCTGCAACTCTATTCTGGATGGCGATAGATTGGTATTTTGCTTCGGGGAACTTGAAATGACACCTCTACTCGAGGAAATAGGAGGATTAGCTGGTATTCCATGGGAGGCTCCGAGTTTACTTATGTCGGAAAATCGCAAGGGTAGGGGCTTTCTCAAAATGATGGGATTAAAGAAGAACACAGACTTGACCTGCTTAAAGGATTCCTACATTCCTTTCGACTATCTGTACGAGAGCGGCCATAGCAAGTCCTACCTCACTTACCCAGATGAATTCTCCCTCACATCATTAGGGCATATCCACAGAAGAGTCTTCGTCTTTATGTTCTGCTTTTTGGGGATGATAGTATTTCCTTTGAAGAAGGCTAGGATCCATACCATAATGGCCATGGTCACCAAGACTTTGATGGAAGGAATTGGCGGGCAGCCTTTTAGCATAGTACCTATGATCGTTGCAGAGATATACCGAGCCCTGGAAAACTGTCAACAATGGGCCAAACACTTTGAGGGTTGTAACTTACTGCTCTAACTCTAGCTCATGGAGCACCTCCAAAAGGGTGAATATCGGCAAGAGATTCTTCACAGAGACTTGGATGATCATATCGCCTTCCATCAGCCAAGGCGAATGAACTATATACCTAACATGTTTGCCCAACCAGAAGATGCTAAAGGGTGGGTAGAGTTGTTCGAAAATCTAAAAGAGGACCAAGTGCAATGGATGTTCGAATGGTTCCCTACTGAAGAATTCATTGTCCGATCTCGGGATGCACCGTTTCTTATACTCATTGGTCTGAGAGGAACTTATCCTTATGTCCCTCTCTGAGTCATGAGGAAGGCAGGAAGGAAGCAGGTTATACCAAGGGTCGACAAAATAAATCACTTGAGGGCCAACTTTCAAGATGACGATAGTCCATACAAGTGTCAAGCTCAGCATATGTGGCACTACAAAATCATCCTGGGAAAGGATTCCATAGAACCAGAGAGGTACCATGCTAGTTATACTCCATACTATCCAAGTTGGTTGGAAGACGATCATAGTGGGTTAGGATAACCCGAGCTTGTTCGAGGTCAGAGAATTATCGACGAAAAGGTTGAAGTACAGGTTAAGTACAACCAATTGCGCAAAAGGATTCGGGAATGCGAAAGTGAGCACCGGGGAATTCAGGAAGCCCATCAAAAGCTGATTGAAGAATGGAAAGACATGGCTGTCAGCGCCAACAAGCGGTTGGGATATTTGGAGCGGGATTTAGTGGAGCTAGAAAGTAAGTTCATCTAGAGGATCGAAAACTGCCAGAATGCTGAGGGAAATGAAGGAGGACACCTGGATAGAGCCTACTTGCTGCTGGGATTGCATGAGCTGGTGAAGCTGTTCAATAGAGCTAAAGATGCTGAGTTTGGGGAAGGTCCTTCTGGGACCAAGTATCTAGGAGTCTCTTCTTTTGCTTTAAGAATGTAATAAGGCCAATGGCCATTAGTGACATTTTATTTTCTGCTATTTTTAGTGTCGTTTTGGGATTCATCTTATTTTATCAATAAAATGAGGCATTTAGCATTATAAGTTCTCCAAATCAACTTATCGCTAGGCCTACCTCGGGCATAACGAGGCTCCCAAATTAGGACATGAATTATTTTCTCGCACTATGTGTTTAAATATCGCAACATCTTTTCCTTATAATCCTCACTAACTTGTTACCTTGTGTTTTATTTTTCATTTTTATTCTCCTCCCCAAAGGTTAGTTCGTGCACTATCGCATCATTATTTTACTTCACAAGGCCCTTCTATACAAGTTGTGAGTCGAGGAGCACGCCTTAACAATTGGTCCATCAGAACCACCAGGGCCTGGAAAGCTTCGGGGTAGCAAGGCTGAACAAAGCACCATGCATTATCTTTATTTTTCGCTAGTTGACTTTCTTTCCGCATTTTTAATATTGAAGTAAGAGCTCCAATGATCAAAACAATTATGAAATTTATCAAAGCATTTCAGTTTCTTATGAATCTTGCTCTTATTACTTTTTATCGTTTACTTTATTTACACAACATTACTATTACTTATCTTGATGAACCGGCGATTGTGACATGCAACACGACAACGCAACAAACAGATATAGACTCAAAAGAAGATGATATACCAGAAGAGGTTGTTAAAGAGGTTGATGATTTTGAGAACAGACCTAAGTCCAACCTGGACAAAACTGAGGTTGTCAACCTGGGAGATGCAGAAAATGTCAAAGAAACGTGCATCAGTGTTCATCTGTCACCATTAGAAAAGAAAGAGTACACGGAATTTCTAAGGGAACATGAGGACATATTCGCTTGGTTTTATGATGACATGACTGGTCTCAGTACATCTACTGTAGCTCACAAACTGTCAACCGATCCGACATGTCCACCAGTAAAACAAAAGCTCAGGAAGTTCAAACCCGACATGAGTTTGAAAATCAAGGAAGAAGTCACCAAGCAAGTCAAAGCCAAAGTTCTCAGGGTAGTAGAGTATCCAACATGGCCAATATTGTGCCAGTGCCGAAGAAGGATGGGAAGGTTAGAGTTTGTGTTGAATACCGAGATCTCAACCGGGCCAGTCCGAAAGACGACTTCCCCTTGCCGAACATACACATTCTAATTGACAACTGCGCCAAACATGAACTGCAGTCGTTCGTTTATTGTTTTGCTGGGTATCATCAAATATTGATGGATGAGGAAGATGCGGAGAAAACAACTTTTATTACGCCGTGGGGGATGTATTGTTACATGAGGGCCATGACTACTATTTTCCATGACATGATACACAAAGAGATCGAGGTGTATGTATATGACGTCATCATCAAATCCAAGAGAGCCACTGACCACATGGAAGATCTGAGGAAGTTCTTCAACAGACTAAGAAGTACAACTTGAAGCTGAATCCCGCCAAGTGTGCATTCGGGGTTCCTGCCGAAAAACTACTTGGGTTCATTGTGGGTCGTCGAGGAATAGAACTGGATCCGTCAAAGGTCAAAGCCATCCAAGAATTTCCACCACCGAAGTACAAGAAAGAGGTTATGATTTTCTTGGGAAGGCTTAACTACATCAGCCGGTTCATAGCTCAATCCACTGTCATTTGTGAGCCAATCTTTAAGATGTTGAAGAAGGACGCCGCTACCAAATGGACTGATGATTGTCAGAAAGCCTTTGACAGAATCAAGGAATACCTGTCAACGCTGCTACCAAATGGACTGATGATTGTCAGAATGCCTTTGACAGAATCAAGGAATACATGTCAACGCCGCCAGTTTTGGTCCCGCCCGAGCTGGGTAGACCTCTATTACTCTACCTTGCAGTATTGGATGGAGCTTTTGGTTGTGTTTTGGGGCAGCATCATGAAACGGGAAGAAAGAAGCAGGCCATCTATTATCTCAGCAAGAAGTTCACCCCGTACGAGGCCCGGTATTCTCTATTGGAACGCACTTGTTGTGCTCTGACTTGGGTAGCTCAGAAGTTGAGGCATTATTTATGTGCCTATACTACTTATCTCATATCAAGAATGGATCCTTTGAAGTACATCTTTCAGAAGCCCATGCCCAGTGGCAAGCTAGCCAAGTGTCAAATCCTGCTGAGTGAATTCGACATTATTTACGTGACTTAGAAGGCAATCAAAGGACAAGCACTGGCAGATTATCTTGCTGAAAATCCCGTGGATGGAGAATACGAGCCTCTAAAGACGTATTTTCCTGATGAAGAGGTATCTTTCATAGGGGAATATATTGCAGAATCCTATGATGGTTGGAGAATGTTTTTCGACAGAGAAGCAAACTTCAAAGGAGTTGGCATAGGAGCAGTCCTAGTATCAGAAACTGGCTAGCATTATCCGGTGTCTGCCAAGCTCAGGTTCATGTGCACCAACAACATGGCCGAGTACGGAGCCTGTATCTTAGGGCTCAAGCTGGCGATTGACATGAACATTCAGGAATGACTAGTGATCGGAGATTTAGACCTGCTTATACATCATGTCCGATAAGAATGGGCAACCAAGAACTCCAAGATGCTCTCTTATCTGCATCATGTATAGGAGTTGAGGAAGAGGTTCACAAAGACAAAGTTCCAATATGTTCCTAGAGTTCAGAATGAGTTTGTCGATGCATTGGCTACCTTATCGTCCATGATACAGCACCCAGACAAGAAGTTCATTGATCCTATTCCGGTAAAGATCTATGATCAGCTAGCTTACTGTGCTCATGTAGAAGAAGAAGCATACGGAAAACCTTGGTTTCATGATATCAAGGAATATTTGGTGAAGGGAGAATGTCCAGAACTCGCAAATCCTACTCTGAAGTGCACACTTCGGAGATTATCTAACAATTTCTTTCATAGCAGAGGAATCTTGTATAGGAGGACTCCTGATTTGAGATTACTAAGGTGTGTCGATGCAAAGGAAGCATCCAGGCTATTGGAGCAAATTCAAGCAGGGACCTGCGGTCCACATATGAACAGCTTTGTCTTAGCCAAGAAAATACTCCGAGCTAGTTATTTTTGGATGACTATGGAAATGGACTACATCCAGTATGTCTGAAAATGCCATCGCTGTCAGATACATGCAGACATGATAAAGGTGCCTCCAAACGAGCTTACTGCAACAAGCTCGCCATGGCCGTTCGTCGCTTGGGGAATGGATGTTATCGAACCTATCGAGCCTTCCGCATCAAACGGGCACAGGTTCATTCTAGTGGCAATTGATTATTTCACCAAATGGGTTGAAGCAGCATCGTACAAAGCAGTGACTAAGAAAGTGGTAGTAGATTTTGTCTACGACTGTATTGTTTGTCGGTTCGGGATTCCGGAGTCAATCATCACTGATAATGGTTCCAATCTCAACAGTGACCTGATGAAAGCCATGTGTGAAACCTTCAAGATCAAACACAAGAATTCTACAGCTTACAGACCTCATCTGAACGGAGCTGTAGAAGTCGCCAAGAAGAATATCAAGAATATACTAAGGAAGATGATCGAGAAGCATAAGCAGTGGCATGAGAAGTTAGCATTTGCTTTATTGGGATACAGCACCACAGTTTGCACATCAACCGGGGCAACTCCCTATATGTTGGAAGCAGTCATTCCCGCCGAGGTAGAAATTCCCTCTTTGAGAATCATATAGGAAGCAGAACTTGACGATGCAGAATGGGTAAGAAGTCGCTATGAGCAGTTAGCTCTTATAGATGGGAAAAGAATGAATGCAATTTTCCATGGTCAACTTTATCAGAATAGAATGTCCAGAGCCTTCAACAAAAGAGTCAAGCCGAGACAGTTTACACCAGAGGCAGCTGGTGTTAAAAAAGATTTTCCCGCATCAAGATAAAGCCAAATGGAAGTTCTCTCCCAACTGGCAGGGTCCATACATGGTTCACCGGGTTCTAACAGGAGGAGCCCTCATACTTGCTAAAATGGACGGTGAAGTTTGGCCGAAGCCGATCAATTCAGATGCAGTGAAGCGATACCATGTGTAACTCTTACGATTCCCTGTATAATGTATTTGAACTACGCCTGACCTAATTCCCGTTTAAGAGGGGATACGTAGGCAGCCCTATGGGTTTGGTCACAATTCAATAAAATTTTAGATTCCATTCGCTATTGGAAACTGGTGTAGAATTTTGAGGAAGACCCTCAAAATTCCGAAGTTGATTTCAGCCATTTATCGCACGCAGCCGTTGTGAGCACGTGATTTTTGCCTCGCACGAACCACTCCTAAAAATTTAAAATAAAATAAATCTTTCTTTTTGTGTGCAATTTTGTGAATTTTCGTGATATTTTCTGTAATTGTTTGCATTTGTGTGTGCATGTTCGTTGGTTAATTAATGAAAAATGCAAAAATATGTTGCATGTGCATTTAGGATTTAATTTGACATTCTTTTGAATTAATCAATAATTAGGTGTTTTGCAAAAGTAAAAATTGAAAAACAAAATAATATATTCTTTGCATTTTAGTAATTAATGTCGAATTTTATGTTTTCTTTTAATTTGGGGTTTATTTATTTTGTGATAATTACTACTTAGAGTTAATTAATATTTTTAAGATAAGTTGGTCAAAATTAAATTTGGGTTTATATTTTTATTAGGAAGAAAATTGAAAAGAAAAGAAAAGAAAAGAAAAGAGAATGAAATAGGAATTGGACCAGTTTTAATTAAATTCCCAGGCCCAAAACCAGTCCAAACCTGGTCCGCTACCAATTTAGTCAACGACGTCATTCCAGAGCTGATAAATCTCAACCGTCGATCTCATTAGATCGAACGGTTCAGTCCATCTCCAGCATCGATTAAACGACGTCGTTTCATGTTTGTTGATCTGAACCATTCGTTTCATTCGATCGAACGGTCCAGTATTATCCTCGCAACCCGACCAGACCACCCCACTAACCGACCCAATCCCCCAACCGTCCAAAATGACCCCGTTTTACATAAGTGAATTGATCCACTCCGTTGATCTCAATTGATCCAACGGTTTGGATTCAATTCCACAACCTGTATATATATGTGTAACACACCCCCCCTAAAGCCCCTACCTAGTCTCCTTCGTCTCTTCAGAGACGACCTAAATCCAAACCCTAGCAGCCGCCACCCCTCTCCACCGCCCTAAACCCGGCGGTGTCGGCTCCAATGACCTCCTTCTTCACACCACGGATCCCCCTCAACCTCCCCATTCCAAATATCCAAACACCTCTCTTCCAATCATAGCCAAACGCCTCGAATCTTCAATCGAAGTTCAGTCAAAAACTCTAGCTTACCCAATCAACCCCAAAAATCACACCCCTGAACTACCAGGCTTCCCTCGTCCCAAATCCCATGATAGTTTTCCTCGAATCACCGTAGAGCCTTTCGAATTTTATATAGAAAAGTTGAACCTTGAGCCCCCAAAACACTTCTTATTAAAGATTTCAAGATTTTTAGGTTGAAATAGGCTGTAATCGTGTGTTTTCAATCGAACAAAAACATACGATTAGAGCCTGTCTCAACCAAAAGAGTAGGAAAATCTTTGGAGCGGAATAAAGGATTCGATTCTGGTAAGTGTTTCTGTGTTTTTCAATGTTTTTCTTTTATGTATCTTCCTCCTCATCCCTTTCCCATAGGCTGAAATTCACGGTCTTATCATGTTCTTGTCCTTTTATTATATGAAGTTTCAGTCTGTTTGTGTCTTAATTTGCTGAGAACAACAAATGTGAACATTGCATGTCAAGTTACTGCTTAGTTAAATACGATAATTTGTTTGCAATTTCTGTTTGAATTTTTGTTTACATGATTCTATAAATGTTTGTACGTTTGACTCAGGTTCAGTTCATTTTCAAAATCTCTACATCTCTTTTGGATCTATTTTGAAACCTTAACATGTAAATAGTACTCATAAGGGTAATTTGGTTAGTTGGAGTTAATTAAAAAACAAATGGATTGGTAGTGGACATGACAGTTTGTCAACACCTTTAGAGGTTTAATTAAAAATTGAAAAGAAGGATCAGTAGTGGGAAGTAACAGCCCTTAAGTACCTTTAGAGGTGGGAATTCAAAGAAGAACATAGGGTAGGTTAAACAAAATTGAAGATGACAGTAAGGATGACACCCTTTTAAATACCTTTAGAGGTGGGGGAAATCAGAGACAACATGGGCTAATGATAAAAGTTTAAAGGGGAGCACATGGGAGGGAATAAACAGGCTGAAAAGTGGAAATAAATTTGAATAAAAAGGGTTTAACATTGGTCTTTAAAATGAGAGACATTTAGAGAATAAGGGGGGAAGAAACACTGAGATATAGACATTTTGTGAGAGTGAGAGTTTAGACATTTTAAGATCAAAACTGCCCAAAGGATCAATAAGAAAAGTACTATTCCATCGAAATCTTTTGGTTAATTTCTGATAAAACTGTTGAAACTACTGATCAATTGGTCTTTTGGGGTTAATCTCTTGGGTTCATTTACCAAGTCTGGGCTGTGTTTGTTGCTGTTATTGTTGTTGATATCTGCTACTGCTACTGCTGATTCTCCATAGTTTGTATCTTTCCATTTCCAGGTACACACTTTTGATCTTTGGCATGCATAACTGAGTATGGTGGCTACTGATTTCATGAATGAGGCTGTTTGGTTTGTTGTTGAAAGTATTTGTAGCCATAAGTTGTACATTGGCTGATTTGGTCCAACTCATATTGTAGTAGTTCTAGTTTAGCTTTTTATCACTCTTTAATTGCTCTAGAAATCTGCTTACAATAGAGGTAAGATATAACATGATATTTTGGTCTTTCTCATACAAATCTGTTATTCTGCAAACATAAACATCTTAGAGTTCAATCAGATCTTGAATGAAACTTTATTTTGTCTCATAAATTCTTAAGTTTGATTGTTTCTTTACATTGGATATTCCAGCAAGTATAATTCATATATTTTTAAGGCCACCATGAAGCTAGGATACCCTAGGTGAATAAGAATTGGTTAAAGCTAAGAGGTTATTTGTTGTTACTGAAAATTCAATATGAGCTTCGTTTGGGCTTGTTTGAACTGAGTAGTCATTTTAAGTGATATGGTCATGATAGTTTAGAATAATTTTGGATCTAGTGTAGGTTAACAAATCGGCTTCTAATTGCTCTTTTTGGGTGATCAGAATTCAAATACGGGGTTGTCGGTATTAATTGAATATCATCTTGAATTAGAACAATAAGTTTGGGTTTCAACCTCTATAGTTGAATTAATATGAAATTGCGAGGGGGGATTCGATCTAGGTTCCATATAACATTTCCTTATCCATTGTTAGATTTGGGCTCAGCTTGGGCCCCAAAAACCTTAAAAATCATTGAGAAATAGGCAATAACAGTTCTTGTTATTATGTAAGCACTATAGGATCAGTGTTTAATTCTAATGAGTGTTTGTGCAGCTTTGGGTTCTCGCAGGGGCTCGACCATGGGTCCCAGCGTAACAGCTGCCTCTATTTGTAGTGTTGAGCCTCATATGTAATGCGATTTAAGTCACCAAAAATCTCTGATTCAGTAGTATACACAACAAGTAAGTGGGCTCCCTTTTGGGCCCAATTTGAAAGGGGATTGGGTCATTTAATTATTTGTTCTTGTAACGTGAGTCTAAATTTGGCATAAAAGGTCCTTTGAATTTTTTAGTGTTAATTAGTTAGATTGTTAACTAGTTGGGATGCGCCTTATTGAATAACATAAACAAATTATACCCCTCATAAATTAGTTTAGAAACCCTTAAGCTTTAATGAATTTGAGGTGTGCCGTGCCAAACAAAAAGCACAATTGCGCGGTTCTTATTTTAATTCTGTATTGATCCTTAGAATTCGAGGCGTGCCGTTTAATTAAAGTTTCATGGCCCCCGCAAATTGCAAATGCGTAGTCATTTTTAGGCGCGTTATTTTAATAACTGGTTTCCCTAAACTCGGGTGCGCATTTATGTGACCCAAATCTAAATCTCAACGATGTTAAAAATATGTCAAAAATCACGGGTGCATTTATGTGACGTGGTTCGAGACGTATTTTAATAACGTTGTAATTCTCTCTAAAAATGAATAACATCAGTTAAAACTAAAATTTGCACATAGGTTCATAATTGTTAAAAATCAGATAATTAAGCCGAATATAATAGTTAAGCAACCGTGCTAGAACCATGGAACTCGGGAATGCCTAACACCTTCTCTCGAGTTAACAGAATTCCTTACCCGGATTTCTGATTCGTGGACTGTTAAACAGAGTCATATATTTCTCGATTCGGGATTCAACCGGTGACTTGGGACACCATAAATCTCCCAAGTGGCGACTCTGAATCTCTTAATAAATAAATTACGTTTCGATTGTCCTTTAATTGGAAAAACTCCCTTACACACTTCCGGGGGTGTAGGAAAAAAGGAGGTGTGACAGCTCTGGCGACTCTGCTGGAGAATGAACCTTGAATCTCTGGTTCAGGGTTCAGAATTCGAGCTTAAATGAATTGTTATATTTGGCTTTATTTATTATCTGATTTTATTACATGTTTGGGCCTAATGTGCTAAATGTTGCTTTTTACCGCTTTGATATTATCTGAACTGTATATATAAATTGCTACGAAACCCTTCTCTTCTCTCTCCCGAGGAGTGCACGCTGGTCATGACTTCTTTCTGTTAGTGTCCTATTCCAAATAGAATGAGGTTCGGACAAGTTGCAAAGCCGGATGATCTTTTGGTTACCGGTACGCAGCCCCTCCCCCCCCTCGGCTCGAGCTGTCCGCTCGGGTAAGCCAGGTCTAGAACAAATAAACCCAGGGTTTTAACCTAGTATAACAAGACCTCATGTCGGATCCCTAGTAGGAATGTTTGTCTGCATCACGTGCATTTTGACTTTGGAGACTCAACACAAGGGTTGGGTCTGTCTAGGACAGGTACAGAAAAAAAATGAAAAGACCATCCTGATGCATCTTACTTGCTACTTGTGCATTTATTTGCTTCGGATTTGCATGTTGACCGGCTTTTAATTAAAGGAAAGAGTTTGGAAAAGAAATAGCAGTGTGAGGGTAAGGGAGGTAATTACCTGTTTTGAAAACCTATATATACCAAAACTCTGCCGAAATTTTGAAAAACAAAACAAAAAGAGAATTTTTATTGTTTTCAAAAAAAATTGGTTTTTTGTGTTGTCAAAATTGACAAAACTACGCACGGTCTGATTCATGCAGGGACATGATATGTAGGCAATCTCTATAGGATTCGACCACCACTAAAAAGAAAAAGGGGAAATAAAGAAGGATAGAATATAAGAAGCTTAAAAGAAGGGGCACAATTATGAGAGGCCGGAATGACGCACGCAACCGAAGCAAATGCATGATAGAAAATGGTTAATTGCCTAGGTGCATTGCATCCCAACGTGTAATTGCATATGTGTTAAACTCTAAGAACTAACAAGTTTGTTGATTTCCAGAGAATTCAAGCAGTTAGTTTATCTAGAGGATACTGGCACATTATCATTACCAAACCAGATCGAAAGGACCAATACCAGAAATCATGTCTATCCGGGATGCCGACACTAGTATTGAGGTGGAGGAGTTGGATGTCAATAAAATAAAGGAGGAGATGCTCAAACTTAAGAAACAGATGACCGAAATGTACCAGGCCTGGTCCAAAGGGCAATCACCCCCGTTTTACCCGGTTAACCCGACTTTTACCCCACCATTAGCTCAGTCTCAAGATCATCCTGCCACCGATCTGGGTTTTCCCATTTACCAACATTACCATGGCACTACTTCTCATATGACACAAGCTCCACCACAAAAATCAATTCCATACCCCCCTCCGCCAGTCACCCCTGTCTTTGTGGCATCTCCACCAGCTGCACTCCATATATCCTCGAGTGAACCTATGTTCCAAGCTCAAGACAACCAGTATTATCCCCTGGAGCCCACCCTCAAAGTTCCCGAAACCCACCCCTATGATCCACACTCTGATCTCCCAAGAGAAGCTGAGAGACCAGCCAAAAATCACGAATATGAAGAGATGTTCAGAAAAATGAAAAGCATAGAACAATCCTTCAGGGATATGAGAGGGCTAGGAGGTCAGGTAAGCATGGCTTACAAATGCCTGTGTTTATTCCCAAATGTACAACTACCGGCAGGGTTCAAAATGCCCAAATTCGACTTGTACAACAGACACGGTGATCCGGTGGCTCATTTGAGAGGTTTTTGCAGTAAGATGAGGGGAGCCAGAGGAAAGGATGAATTGCTAATGGCTACTTCAGTTAGAGTTTGAGCGGATAAACATTGGAGTGGTACACCCGCCAAAATCACAAAAGATGGTACACATTGGATGATCTGGCACAATCATTCGCTTGTCACTTTTAGTATAATCTTGAGATCATTCCAGACCAACTATCTTTGACTAAACTAGAGAAGAAGAACAGTGAAAGCTTTAGAGAATATGGTTTCCGGTGGAGGGAGCAAGCAGCAAGAGTAGATCCTCCAATGAAAGAGAGTGAGATGGTTGATTACTTTTTGCAGGCTTTGGAGCCAACCTACTTTGGTCATTTGGTGTCCGCAATTGGCAAGTCTTTTAATAAGGTTGTAAAAATGGGAGGCATGGTCGAGGAGGGGCTTAAGTCCAACAAAATGATGAGTTATTCAGCGATCAAGGCAACCACTCAGGCCATTCAAAGCGGCATTGGGATGTACTTGGGAAAAAGAAGAAAGAAGATGTCACGACTGTTGAGTCCGGAGCCTAGTTTGGATATAGAGGTCTGTCACCCTACTATAGCCAACCACGACCCTACCACCAAAATTACCCACACACTCCATATAGCCCTCCACAACATTACTACCCACTGCCATATCCCCATTTTTCCGTCCATCATGCACAAACCTATACCCAAACTCCGGCACACGCACAATGGTGTGCGACGGCTTCACAAAATCCATACCCAGCTTCACAAAACACGTATCCACCCCCAAGAGCCTACAGAAATCCCCTCGGAACAGGTTTCCGACCAAACCAAGCCTTCAAGAATGAGAGGTTACAGAAGCAAAAGACTTTCACTCCACTGGGGGAATCATATACCAGTCTTTTCCACAGGTTGAGGCAGTTGGGCATGCTGAATCTAATTGAGCCTAAAATGCCAAATCCCCCTCCTAGAAATCTTGACCACTCGGTGAGTTGTGAGTACTATTCAGGAGCCCCAGGGCATGATACAGAGAAGTGTTGGAAACTGAAAACAGTTGTGCAAGATCTTATTGATACTCATCGGATCGAGGTTCAGGCCCTAGAAGCACCAATTATCAATCAGAATCCACTGCCAGCTCACCATGAGACCCATATGATTGAGTTGATACACAAAGGAGGGGATCCCAGGGAGCCCTCGCAGACGGTAATGATGATCCGTTCCAGCGTGGTAGGAAATCAATCGTCCAATTAAAAGGGGTAGTCGATAAGCCCGCTGTGGTAGCCGAGAGAGGGTCGTCAAGCATTGTTGCAGTGAAATAAGAGAAAGCTAAAGTGGTAGTGCCAGGGGTTGCAAGTAAACCTGTTGTGGTCGTGAAGGGTGCTCGCACAGAGCCTGTTATTATAAAACCAGTAACTCAGCTTCTAGTGATCAACAGCAAGGATGTTCCTTGGAATTGTGAACGAGTGACAGTGATTTACAAAGGGAAAGAAATCAAAGAAGAAGTTTGTGAAGCACAAGGTTTGACTCGCTCAGGAAGGTGTTTTACTCCCGAGGAGTTAAGAAGAGCTAAAGATAATCCAATGCCAGTAAAGAAAGCTGTAACTAAAGAAGAGGCAGAAGAATTTTTGAGGAAAATGAAAGTGCATGACTATTCTGTTGTAGAACAGTTGAGGAAAACGCCCGCTCAGATCTCATTGCTCTCATTGCAAATCCATTCAGATGAGCACCGTCAGTCGCTGATGAAAATCTTGAATGAGGCCCATGTCCCCGACAACATCTCGGTAAACCATCTGGAAAAGATAGCCAACAAGATTTTTGAAGTAAACAGAGTCATTTATTCAAATGATGAATTGTCCGTAGAGGGTACTGAGCACAACAAATCCCTTTACCTGACAGTAAAATACGAGGATTCCGTGGTTATCCGGGTATTGGTTGACAATGGTTCAAGTGCGAACACCTATCCTCTCTCCACTCTAAGCAAGCTAAAAGTAGAAGATGAGAGGATCCATAAGAACAGTATCTGTGTGCGAGGATTTGACGGCAGAGACAAAGACTCATCGGGGACATAATGTTGGAGCTGACTATAGGTCCAGTAGAATTCACAATGGAATTCCAAGTGCTTGATATAGTTGTTTCCTACAACTTGCTATTAGGGCGACCATGGATCCACACCGCTAAAGCAGTACCATCAACACTCCATCAGATGGTTGTGAGCACGTGATTTTTGCTTCACGATAATTACTCCAAAAAGAAATCGAAAAGTAAAACAAGTTACCTTCGGGTACAACCTTGTGAGTTTGCGTGACATTTTAGTAATTATTTTGTCCGTAAAAGTTTACCTTGTTGCAGTTTAATTAAATACAAAAAATACTTGTTGCATGCATATTTAGGATTAATTGAGCCTTTAAAAATTAATTAAACCATAATTTGGTTTAAAAAGCGAAAATCACAAAAATATGCATTTTTATTCTATTTGTTGTCATCATGTGATTTTATTAAATGTTTTAATTTGTGTGTTAATTGTCGTCAAGTGTTAATTAATATCTGTGTAGTTTAATTTTGATTATTATTTAATTAGGAATTTTTCTCTAAAGAAAAGAGTGCAAAAATTGAAGAAAATATCGGATTTGGGCTTCACAATTAAACCAAAAGAGCAGGCCCAATGTGTGTAATAACCCAGTCCAGGACCAGGTCTCTTAGCCGTCTCCCAAACGACATCGTTTGGATGCTTTCAATCTGGACCATTGATCAGTCAGATATAACGGTCCAGTTCAATTCTTTTATTAATCCAAACGACGCCGTATGATTACAATCAATCAGGGCCGTCTTTTCCCTTTAATCCAACGGTCCCAATCAATCCTCTATACCCGACCCACTTCACCCCAGAGACCGACCCAATCTCATTTAATCAAACGGCACCGTTTTCCCCCTTAACGAAGGATCCTGGCCATCAAACCCACCTCATCCAACGGCCAGGATCAATTACCTCACCCCGTATATAAGTCCTAAACCATACCCCCACCCCCAAACCAAACACCCCCCCTTCCCTATTCATTGTCTCCTTCAGAGACCAAACATATCCCCGCCTGCAACCACCGTTAACCACCTACCGGAAATCGCCTCACGGCGGTTCTAGTGGTCCAAATGACTCCATTTTAACAGCCTTAACTCCTCTCAACCTCCCCGTTCCAACTATCATCATAGCTTACCTCGAATCAGACCCCAACATCACGAATCTTCGATCAAAGTTTGGTCTGAAAACCTAACTTTCTCCGATGGTTTCCAAATCAACACCATAGCTTCTCCTAACTACCCTCGTCATAGATCCGGTAATGGCTTAGGTCGAATCTTCCTGGAACTACTCGAATCTTCATTTGAAGATTCGAGCCAAACAGGAACTGCCTAGATCCTTTTCAAATTCATACCAGGCCTCCTTCACCCCTAAACCACCCTTGATCCCCTTCAAATATGCCCAGAAATGGTCAAACCCTAAATCTGAGAAAAAGTGGAACCCTAAAATTCCAAATCATGGAATTTGTCCGATTAAATGAAGGTTTGGAGTCTAATGGACCTTAATCAAAGTATTCTCAAATTATAATACTTCGATTCAGGTCCGTTCGGCCTCAATAAGGTTCAAATCAATTTAAGATTAAGACATATTCTGGTTTGAAGATTCAGAGGTATTTTCACTGTTTTCTTTTGTACGCTATGCATGTATTATTGCCTGTTGTAGTAGTCTGTATAATTTTTCTATTCTTTTTTTTTACTTAATTCTGTCTCATATCCACTATACCCGTTTATTAGATAAAATTCTAGCATTGTTTCTATTTGTTGTAATTAGTTACAATGTGTGTAATCGATTCGATTAAGTTCGTCGATTAGTTGTTTTATTATAAATTCTTGTTCCTGTTAATGCTGATTGAAACAACCTGTTTATCTATTTTGGATTAATTGTTATAATTTGTTGTAGGTAATCAGTTAATTAATTCTTGTCAATTAATTCGTTCTTGTTTGTTAAATCAACAAGTTCGTCAAATGTTGTTGTGTATGTTTGATCTATGGCCACCTAGTTTCAGGACATAGTCATTAAGCTGACAATGAACCTGCATTCACATTACCTTCATTCATGTGCATATTGATTCAAGTTTCAATTTCAGCTTCAATGATTCTGTTGAGTTCTGTGTTGTGTTAGTTTGGTTTTGATTTAATTTCAGTTCAGTTGTTTCAATAAGAATTCAGTCTTAGTCATTCAGTCATCAGCTAATAGGTTTGAAAATAGAGAGGTTCAATAATAGGTTACTGAAGTTTTGAATTATGGCAGTAATAACAGTAGGATTATAGGGGTATTTTGGGAATGGAAAATGGGCAGAATTGACTAAATTAATGGTCTGTTAGTCAAGCACTAATAAAACAAGAGCTTATACATTAGTTTAATGTTAGTGGAGGACAAGCCCTTATATCATGCCTTAATTTAGGGAATAAAATAAGGAAAAGCATTCCTTAGTGAGATTTTGTTGAAAATGGGAAGATTTTTTGGGATTTTGGTCGGGTAAGTGAAGCTTTTCAAAGGGGGGCTAATCTGTTTGGTTATTATATATACCTAAGAGAAGACAGATCAGAAAAGGAAGAGATTATCTAAAAGAGAGAAAAACAGATTTTAGAAGAAAAAGAGCAGACTGAAAAGGAGAGAAAAATCTGGACTGAAAAAAGGAGACTGAAAAAGAAAAAAAAAGGATAGAACAAAAGAACTCTAATATTCAAAAAAATCAAAACTTTTCACATTAAGAGCTAGAGTCAGAGTGTTAAGGCTGAACTTTTTCATTAAGAGTTCAGGTTGTTTTTGAGTGTTTGATAAATCAGGAACTGTTGTTCCCTTGCATATGTCTGTGTTTCATTTTGACTGTTGGATTTCAGTTTAGTATTTTTCTGGGTTTCTTTTGGTGGAAGACTGATTGTATTGAGTTGCTGGGGGTTATTTTCTTATTTTTGATCTACTCCTAGGATTCCTACTATTGTTATTGTTGACTATTGGTCTATTGGTGGTTGCTGTACTGTTGTGCTACTGTGTATGCTATTGTTGTTGTTCTACACTGATCTTCCTCTTCTTCTCTTTGCTTTCCAAATACCAGGTACACAAATTTGATACACTGGTTCTCGTAGGCTGAAATTTGAAGCATGAAATGCAAAGAAATGAAGAATTGAAGTTTTAAATTCATTATAATTGTCTATTTGTTGTATGTACATTAGAACTGTTTTCTTTTGTTCGTAAACTGCAAATTTGTAAATTATTAGTTGTTTAAAAAAATACATGGTATTTAGAATTTCTTTTCGTTGTAAGTATATTGAATGGTTGGATTTGAACAAGTTTAAGTAATCGTAGTTGGAGATGGTATATGTAAAGGTAGATTAGTCTTAAATATGAAGATAAGGCATGGGTTTGAACTAATTTTTTGTGAATTAGGCTTTTAGGCAGTTTATTTGTTGAAAAGGGGTTTGGTTGGTCTAGTTCTGCCAAAACTTAAAAAAAATGGTTAGTAATTCCATAGAATCTGTAGACACACTACATTTTAAGTTAAGATCGTGGTACTAATCACTGAAGTCATTAATCCAATAAACACAATTTGGGTTCAAACGAGTTAAGTTAATAATTAAGTCTAGTAAACCTTAGCAAGCATCAGTAATCAAGGTTGATTGTTGATTTTAGTTATTTGTAAAAGTTTTATTTCAATAGTTCAACTCATCTAACAATGTGAATTAGATTAGTTATAGGATAATTGGTTTCCTTTTGATAATACTTGTCAATTCCATATTTTATTTGTGATTTCAATTTTAGTAATATTCTTTCTCACTAACATTTGTCTCAAGCTAATTAAAGTGATAACCTTTTCAAGTATGTAATTAATTAGGATTATATTCTTTCATTTTAGAGATGGACGGAAATAGAAAAACATAGTTACTACAGGATGATTCCTTTAAAATAAAAATGAGACGAGCCTCGCTCAGGAAAACACAAAATGCGGGACCCTCAATAATTGGTTATCGAAATACTTAGAAATTCGGGACGGACCGTTTAGCGAATTTCGCGGCCTTCCCAAAAGATAATGACGCATTAGACACTTTAGACGCGATTCTAATAAAATTACCTTCTTAAATTCGGGTGCGCATTTCATGCGACCCAAATCTAAATCCCAAAACATTGAATAAAAATGTGTTCCGGATTGCGGGTGCATTTCATGTGACGTAATCCAAAGACATGTTTTAAACGATGTTCACATTTTTTTAAAAAAAATCTAATAATAAAAGCGGTAAAGAGTTAAAATTGCACATGAGCGCATAATGGTATAAAATCAGATAAACAAGCCAAATATGATAGTTGAGCGACCGTGCTAGAACCACGGAATTCGGGAATGCCTAACACCTTCTCCCGGGTTAACAGAATTCCTTATCCGGATTTCTGGTTCGCGGACTGTAATACAGAGTCATTCTTTTCCTCGATTCGGGATTAAATTGGTGACTTGGGACACCCTAAACCTCCCAAGTGGTGACTCTGAAATAAATAAAAATATCCCGTTTCGATTGTCCTTTAATTGGAAAAACTCCTTGTACCCTCGCGGGGGCGGAAAAAGGAGATGTGACAGCTCTGGCGACTCTGCTGGGGAATAAAGAAAACTCAGAACCACTGGTTCAGGGTTAGAATTCGAGCTTAGAATAATTGTTAGTATTTGGCTTTATTTATTATCTGATTTTATTACATGTTTGGGCTTAAATGTGCTAATTGATTGCCTTTACCTCTTTGATATTATATGAACTGTATATAAACTATGCCGAAACCCTTCTCTTCTTACCTCTGGGGAGAATCTCGCTGGTCGAGACTCCCTATTCTGTTAGTGTCAATACCTGAAATAAGAAAGAGGCTCGGATAAGTTACAAAGCCGGATGACCCCGCGGGTCCCCGGTACGTTGCCCCCTCCTCGACTCGAGTTGTCGCTCGGGTAAGCCAGGTCTAGAACAAAGCCCAGTTTAAAGCTTAATAAAACATGACTTCATGCTGAATCCCTAGTAGGAAAACGCTTATTTGCATCACGTTGCATCTGACTTAGGGGACTCAACACAGGGGTTGGGTCCGTCTAGGACTAGCAACCTGAAATGTAAAGACCATCCTGCTGCATCCTGTTTGCTTTATGCATTTATTTACTTTAGACTTGCATGCTGACCGGCTTTGGAAAATCAGGAATATTGAAAATTGTGAAAAAAAAGGACGAAGTAACAGTGTAGAGAATTAATTGCCTATTTTAGAAAAAAAAACAATAGTTTGTATTACCATGAAAAATAAATAAAAAAAAGGGTCTTGTTTTTAAATGTTTTTTTTATTTTATTTATCTACAAAAATGCCAAAAAATAAATAAAGAGTCGGGCTATGCCATGTTGCAAAAATAGCCGAACATTCCCTAAAGGGGCGCTGAAAGGCTGACTCTACATAAGCAGCCACCTTTGTTTTTTTTTTTACCTTTCGGCTGGTAAAATCCCTACAGCTTTAAAATCTTCATCCCTGAAGAGTCAAAAGGCCGTATTTAAAGAATCAAATTTTCTTTTCCTCAAAATTAGGAAAAATAGGAAAATTAGTTTATGAGTCAAATAAAGATTTTGCTTTGTCTAAATCCCTTAATAAATGTGCAGAATGAGCACGAGTAGGAATTCATCTGAGGTCATGGTAAATGGGATCCCTTTAGGCTTACGCATGTGGTGGAACGACTTAGAAGAATCAGGGCAAGATACAGTCAAGATGTACTTAGGAAACTTAGTTGGGTTACTGGACATTGTTCCGAGAGGGGACATTATAAGGGCGCTAATTTCATTCTGGGACCCAGCACACAATGTATTTCATTTCTCAGACTTTGAGCTCACACCGATACTGGAAGAGCTGGCAGGGTACATCGGGAGTCCCAATGTTCCTATGAGAGAGCAGTATCTTATCGCACCAAGGACCGTGACCATACACAAATTTTTAGACACCGTGAAGATCCGTAGAGTTATACACAACCCAGAATTATCTGAAGGTTTTTGTAGTATTGCATTCCTATACGACAGATACGGTCATTTTGGAGGGTTCAACAATCCTGAGGGAAAGATCTGCAGTGGGGAAAACCAGCTGAAATGGGAAGGACATAGGTGTATTGCTTTCATGGTAGCCTTTCTGGGCCTTCTGGTATTCCCTAGAAAAGACGCGAAAATTAACATACAAGTCACTGGGGTCGTCAGCACTTTGCTCAAGCAAAACAACAGCACTCTGGCGCCAATGATTATAGCAGACATCTTCTGCACTCTCACTGTTTGCAAAACCGGAAGAGGTTTCTTTGAGGGTTGCAATGTACTACTGCAAATGTGGATGATAGAACACCTACGTCATCGCCCTCAGTTCCTGAAATATGAGTCGTCACAAAAGACTTGTATAGAAGAATTTTCCACAAGGGTCAATGGGTTTAGCCTACTAGAAGGGGTCGCCGAATGGGTCACTTTGTTGCGTTCAGTCTCAGCAAACCAGATAGAATGGGCATTTGGGTGGCTACCCATAGATGAAATCATACACATGTCAGCCATCGAATCTCATGTGTTGTTGATGGGCCTCCAAAGTATCTAGCCTTACGCACCATACAGAGTGTTGAGACAGTTGGGGAGATTCCAAATAGTCCCAAAGGAAGAGGATCTCAGTGGCTAGGTAATCGAAATCGGGCCTGGTGGGCAATTCCCTGAAGCAGTCGTTCGGATAATCTGGAATGAATGTCAAACCCTGAAAGTAGATACTCATGTACAAGACCGGGCCAAAGGCGAAGTGTCGCCGAAATACCTCACATGGTACAGAAGAGAGCTTGAGCACCAGAGACCAACTAAGAGAGCTCACGTCCAAGACTTTGTAGAATCATCGCGAGCACAATGGGGTTGGCTAGCAAAAGAGAAGGAATATCGGGTCGAGATTGGCAATTTAAAACAGCAAATTGAGGGGCTAAAATACCAAAGCAGCTTGCAAATTGATGCTGATACAGGAGAGAAAAGCAAGTTGATTCAAGAGAACAAAGCCTTGAGAGCCCAAATTCGCCAAGTCAGAAAGAATGTCGGTGACCAACAGAAAAGTCGGTCCAATGAAAGGTTGATAGCAGAGTTGAGGAGTCAGGTCAACAAAAGCCGAGAGGATTTGGAGAGATCCGAGGCTTATATAGCAAGAATGCGGGTCAGGTGGGCAAAAGTTACAGCAGCGCGGAGAGAGCACCTATGGCAAGTAAAAAGGGACTACGAAATGAGTGTTGCAACATTGAGGGAAATAAACTCCATTCTCCATAATCGGGTCCTTAAACAAGCCCGGGATGCTAGAACAGATAGAGAACGCTGCTACGAGTCGATAGCCCGGATGGAAGAACAAATGGAGAGGTTCCAAGATCAGCTCATTGACAATACTCGAATATTGGGACTAAAGAATCAACGGATAGAACAGTTGTGCATAGAGAGGGATAGAATCAGGGGTAGGATCAATGAGATAGGGCGTTATATCACCACGAAGTGCCTAACATGTGAAGAGATGCCCCGTGATATTCTTTTTGCCTCGGTCATGGGTTATATCCACTGGATCATGGAGGAACTAAAAAGCTTGCAAAGAGGACTGGCACCAAAACCCGCGGAAAGGCCGAACGATGCCTCGCGGGGCCTTGCGGGCAACAAAATTCAAGGCTTTAATGTATCCCTAGCTCAATCTTGCACTTGTTTGAGTCTGTTGTCTACCCTTATGATCTCTTCAAAACGCTCTTAAAAAGAAAGTATGGAGTCTGTATTTTCGTTTGTTTTTTTTATGATGGCTTGTAATAGCATTTTTGAGTAATAAAAGTTACAATTGGATCTTTATTTTACTTATGGCACGAACTACGCTTGGTCTGATTCGTGCGGGGTCACGATATGTAGGCAATCTCTATAGGATTCGACCGTAATTATGAAAAAAAAGAAAAAAATAAATATATATATATATATATATATATATTCGACCGTAATTATGAAAATATATATATGTATATCTGTCAGAACAAAATAAGCTGGGATGATGCATGCGGTCAGAGCAAAAGCATGTTAGAAATGATTAACTGCCTAAGAGCATTGCATCCCCCCAACATGCAATTACAATATCTGTTAAGACTCTAACACTGACAAGTTTGTTGTTTTTCCAATCAATACCAGTTAGTTGTTAGAGCGTACTGGCACCGTACCATTATCAAACAAGATCGAAAGGTCCTATACCAGAAAGCATGACTAGATCAGACAACAGTGTTGAGTCGGAAAAAACGGCAAATCAGATGCTGAAGGAAGCCATGGAAAAAATGGAAAAGATGAGGCTGGAAATGAATGAAATGCAGATAGCCTTGGCTAGAGCCCAAAAAGGGCAGGAACTACCTGTTACTCCTACTCTCCAACCAGGACACACGTCAGAATATCCCTCTCCCGGTCCTTCAACAAGTTTCCCAAGCCATCACTATTATCAGGGAAGAGAGGCTTATGATCCCCAAGCTCCACCACCCAATCAAAACCCTCCTCCACCAAATGTTCCCGTCTTTGTGGCACCTCCCCCAGCCCCATTGCCCCGATCATCCAGTGAGCCACTGTTTCAGGCTCGCGACACACAATATTACCCCCCTGAACTCACATTTAAATCACCCGAGCCACATACATATAATCCCTACTTTGAGGTCCCGACGGAGATTGAAAAGCCAGCTAAGAGCCCAGAGCAGGACGAGGTGATGCAGAAATTTAAAAGCCTGGAGCATTCCTTCAGGAACATACACGGGTTAGGCAACCAGGTCAGTGTGGCCTACAAGGATCTATGACCTTTTCCTGACGTTCAATTACCAGCAGGGTTCAAAATGCCCAAGTTCGATTTGTACGAAGGGCATGGCGATCCTATGGCGCATCTAAGGGGTTTTTGTAGCAAAATTAGGGGAGCAGGGGGAAAAGATGAGCTACTGATAGCTTACTTTGGCCAGAGTTTGAGCGGATCGGCACTGGAGTGGTATACAAGACAAGATCCGAGCAGGTGGTACACCTGGGATGACTTGGCACAGGCTTTCGCTGGACACTTCCAATACAACCTTGAGATAGTCCCAGACCGTCTCACATTGATGAGAGAAGGAGAAATGGTAGATTACTTTCTACAAACTCTAGAGCCGACTTACTTCGGTCACTTGGTGACGTCAGTTGGAAAATCCTTCAATGAAGTGGTGAAAATGGGAGGTATGATAGAAGAGGGACTTAAGTCCAATAAGATCCTGAGTTACTCGGCAATTAAGGCAACAACTCAGGCTATTCAGAGCGGCACGGGAGGTGCGCTCGGAAAGAAAAGGAGAGAGGAGGTCACAATAGTAGAGGCGGGCAATTGGTCCAGATATAAGGGCCCTTCCACTCATTACCAACCCAAACCCCATCATCTAAACTACCCACACAATCCATACAACCCTCCACAACCCTACTACCCACCACAAGAACAACATTTTTCCATACATCACGCCCAAACTTTTACCCAGCCTCCGGCTCGTCCGCAATGGCGTGTACCGGCTACCCAACATACATATCTACCTCCACAAAGCACATATCCACCACCGAGGGCCTACAGGAATCCTTCAGGGCCAAACTTCCACTGAAATCAGGCTTTCAGAAACGAAAGGATGCAGAAGCCAAGAACATTCACTCCGTTGGGATAAACCTATACTACTCTGTTTCACAAGTTGAAGCAGATAGGCCTACTAAGTCTTGTTGAAACCAAATTGCCAAATCCCCTTCCCAGAAATCTGGACCATTCAGTGAGCTACGAATATTGTTCGGGTGCTCCTGGGCACGATACTGAGAAATATTGGAAGTTGAAGACTGTCATACAAGATCTTATTGACACAAATAGGATCGAAGTTCAGGCACCAGGGGCCCCCAACATCAATGAAAATCCATTACCGGTGCACCATGAAGCCCACATGATCGAATTAGTGCACGAGGGAGGGAAACCAAAAACACCCTCACAAACGGTAATGATGATTCACGCCAGTACTAATGAAGAGTCAACCAGTGGAAAGGCAGTGGTACAGTCGGGAAAGGTATATGACAAGCCCTTTGTGATAGCAGGGAAAGGGCCATCTATTACTGCGAAGAGGCCAGAGTCAGTCAGAGCAGTGTTGCAGGGAGTAGCAAACAAACCAAGGTTGGTAGTAAAAGGGGTCCATATGGGACCGGTTGTTATCAAGCCGGTCATACAGTTTCCGATAACAAGTGAGAAGGTTGTTCCGTGGAGTTACAGTCAAGTGACGGTGACGCATGAGGGGAGAGAGGTTGTAGAAGACGTATACGAGGCACAAGGGTTAACTCGATCGGGAAGGTGTTTTGCTCCCGCAGAGTTGAGAAGGGTCAATCCTGAAACAATAAAGAAACCTGTAACAGAGGAAGAGGCAGAGGAATTTTTGAAGAAGATGAAGGCGCAGGATTACTCAATTATAGAGCAATTGAGAAAGACCCCAGACCAGATTTCGCTGCTATCCTTGTTAATCCATTCAAACGATCATTGTCAGGCCTTAATGAAGATTCTGAACGAGGCCTATGTCCCGGACAAACTCTCAGTGAACCATTTGGAGAAAGTAGCGCACAAGATCTTTGAAGTAAACTGAGTGACATTCTCTGATGATGAGTTACCGGTAGAGGGTACTGAGCACAATAAAGCACTCTATCTGACGGTAAAATGCGAAGAATCGGTGGTCACTCGAGCATTAATTGATAACGGGTCAAGTGCCAATATTTGTCCTTTGGCCACTCTCAACAAGCTAAAGGTTGCTGATGACAGGATACCCCAGAACAGTGTCTGCGTCCGAGGTTTTGATGGGGGCGGCATTAACACAGTAGGTGATATCGTACTGGAACTAACCATTGGCCCAGTCGAGTTCACCATGGAATTTCAATTAATAGATGTGGAAGTGTCGTACAATCTTTTGTTGGGACGACCATGGATCCATGCAGCTAAGGTAGTGCCTTCTACACTACATCAAGTGGTCAAATTTGAATGGGATAGACAAGAAATTGTGATACACGGGGACGATGGCACACATGCCATCAGTGATGCTATTGTGCCCTTCATAGAAACCGACGATGATAAGGGCCCGTGGGTTTATCAGGTTTTTGATGCAGTCTTGGTAGACAAAATTCCTGAGGGCGAGGGTCTTCCACTTCCCAGAATCACAGCTGCAGCCTTCATGATAGCAGCAGAAATGTTGAATAATGGGTTTGTACCAGGGAAAGGTCTGGGGGTTGATTTGCAGGGAATGATCCAGCCAGTTTCTTTGCCCAAGAACCTGGAAACTTTTGGGTTAGGATTCAAGCCTACCGCAGCGGATGTGAAGTGAGCCCGCAAATTGAAGAAAAGAGTTTGGGTCCTTCCTAAACCAGTCCCACGCCTGTCCAGATCTTTTGTCAAAACAGGATGCAGAAAGTTGCTAGCCCCGAAAGTTCTTGGACCTCTGATGGGGCCAAACGGAGATTTGAATGAAAGCTTTGGAAGTGTGTTTGCCGACGTCAACATGATAGAAGCTGGAGAGGGTTCCAGTAAGGCAGACATACAGTTTGTGGGTCCCAAAGTCAAGGTCAACAATTGGATAGCTACTCCTCTTCCTACTTGGAGGGAGTCTTGGTAGTTGATTCTGATTTTCCTTTTCTATTTTCTGGATTATTCCAGGGTTGTAATCCAGAATTCTTTTTATTATATTGAATATAGTGTGAAACCTTGTTATCCCATAAATAAAATGAAAAGTTTTTTTTCTTTATTTCTTATCCTATTTTCCATTATTTTAATTTTGTTTCTTTCGTTTCTTTTTCTGAACAGTTCTTTTCGTACTGGTTCTAATGACATGGCATGCACAACGGATCTTCAACCTAGTCTAAAAGATCAATCTGATTCTGAGCTAACCATACAAGAGGTCGATTATGATAATGAATCGGAATACGATGAGGATGAAGCATTCGAGGAGATAAACAGGGAGTTAAGCCAATTTGAAGAAAAATACAAACCCAACTTAAATGACACAGAAGCCATCAATTTAGGGCATGCCGGCGATATCAGAGAAACTAAAATAAGCATCCACATTGCACCAAATATCAGGGAGGAATTGATCAAAACACTTATTGAGTTCAAAGATGTTTTTGAATGGTCATATGATGACATGCCGGGGTTAAGCACAGATTTAGTGGTTCATAAATTGCCCACTGACCCGGCATGCCCTCCCATCAAACAAAAATTGAGGAAGTTCAAAACGGATATGAGTGTGAAGATTAAAGAAGAAGTAACCAAGCAGCTACAAGCAAAGGTTATTTGTGTCACTCGATATCCTGATTGGTTGGCTAATATGGTGCTGGTACCAAAGAAAGATGGAAAGATCAGGGTGTCTGTCGATTACAGCAATCTGAATAGGGCAAGCCCTAAAGACAACTTTCCTTTACCCAACATCCATATCTTGATCGACAATTGTGCCGGACGTGAGATCGGATCTTTTGTGGATTGCTATGCTGGGTATCATCAGATTCTGATGGATGAGGAAGATGCGGAAAAGATAGCCTTCATTATGACATGGGGAACTTATTGCTACCGGGTAATGCCATTTGGTTTGAAGAATGCTGGGGCAACGTACATGAGAGCAATGACCACTGTGTTTCATGACATGATCCACAAAGAAATCGAAGTGTACGTAGACGATGTAATCATAAAATCCAAGCATCAGGAAGACCACGTAGCAGACCTAAGGAAGTTCTTTCAAAGACTTCGAAGGTATGATATTAAGCTCAACCCGGCCAAATGCGCATTTGGTGTTCCATCTGGGAAGCTTTTGGGATTCATCGTCAGTCGGCGAGGTATTGAACTGGATCCATCAAAAATCAAATCTATCCAAGAGTTGCCACCACCGAAGAACAAAACAGAAGTAATGAGTCTGTTGGGAAGGTTGAATTACATCAGCAGATTTATTGCTCAACTCACAGCAACCTGTGAACCCATTTTTCGGCTATTAAAGAAGGATGTTGCAATAGGATGGACGGCGAAATGCCAGGAGGCGTTCGACCAGATCAAAGAATATTTATCAAATCCACCTGTATTGGTTCCCCCTAAGCTGGGAAGACCGTTAATTCTTTATCTAACGGTCTTGGAGAATTCTTTTGATTGCGTGTTGGGGCAACACGACATTACAGGAAGAAAAGAGCAAGCCATCTATTATCTCAGCAAGAAGTTTACAGTATATGAGGTTAAGTACACTCAACTCGAGAAGACATGCTACGCCCTAACCTGGGTAGCCCAGAAGTTGAAACATTATTTATCCTCATATACTACTTATCTCATTTCCCGGTTGGATCCGTTAAAGTATTTTTTCCAGAAGCCTATGCCCATAGGAAGGTTAGCAAAATGGCAAATATTACTCACGGAGTTTGACATCGTCTACGTAACGAGGACAGCCATGAAGGCCCAAGCATTGGCAGATCACTTGGCTGAGAATCCTGTTGATGAAGAATACGATCCATTGAGGACGTATTTTTCTGACGAGGAAGTAATGAATATAGATGAGTTAGACTTACCTGAGGAACCAGGTTGGAAGCTTTTCGTTGATGGAGTCGCAAATGCGAAGGGAGTTGGAATAGGAGCAGTGCTTATTTCTGAAACAGGACGTCATTATCTTGTTACCGCTCAACTGCGTTTCTATTGTACCAACAACATGGCTGAGTATGAGGCATGCATTTTGGGTTTGTGATTAGCTTCAAACGGTCACAGGTTTATTCTGGTGGCCATCGACTATTTTACTAAGTGGGTTGAAGCCAAAACTTTCAAGTCAGTAACCAAGAAGGCAATGGTGGATTTTTCCATTCCCATATCATCTGTAGATTTGGGATCCCGAAAGTGATAATCACGGACAATGGTGCTAATCTTAACAGCAATTTGATGAGAGAAGTATGTGAACAGTTTAAGATTATACACCGTAATTCCACACCATATTGTCCCAAGGCAAATGGAGCTGTTGAAGTAGCCAACAAGAACATCAAGAAGATACTGAGGAAGATGGTAGAAGGATCCAGGCAATGGCATAAAAAATTACCATTTGCATTATTGGGTTATCGCACTATCGTCCGAACCTCAGTAGGTGCAACCCCTTATTTGTTGGTCTATGGGACTGAAGCGGTAATACCGGCAGAAGTTGAAATTCCATCCCTTCGGATTGTCGCCGAGGCTGAGATTAATGATGATGAGTGGGTCAAAACCCGTTTGGAGCAATTGAACTTGATTGATGAAAAGAGATTGGCAGTTGTGTGTCATGGCCAGTTATATCAAAGGAGAATGGAAAGAGACTACAACAAGAGGGTGCGCCCCAAAAAATTTGAAGTGGGGCAACAGGTGTTGAAACGAATCCTGCCACACCAAGTAGAAGCAAAGGGCAAGTTCGCCCCGAATTAGCAAGGACCATTCATTGTAACCAGAGTATTGTCCAATGGCGCCTTATGTTTAACAGATGTCGAAGGAAAATGCGTCGACGTGGCTATCAATTCCGATGCAGTTAAGAGATATTATGTATGATTTCTTTTGATTGTAATTGTCATTTGTTTGTGGTTGACATTTATCGGAGAATGAAATGACGGAGGCAATTCTTTCTTCTATCCAAACACCTTAACCTTTGCTTACCCTTTTGAGCCTTATTTATTCTTTCATATCCCTCTTTTGGAGTCAGTAATTAAAATAAAAGATAAAAAGAGAGAAAAACAATAGCAAAGACAAAAGAAAATCACAAGAAAAACAAAGAAAGTGGGAACTACGTTTGACCTGATTCCTCAAAGAAGGATACGTAGGCGCCTCACGGCTCGGTCATAGTGTAACAAAAAATAAGAATCCCCAAGCAAGAAAAACTGGGGCAGAATTTGTGTTTATAATTTTGGGAAAGAAAGTTTGATTCCAAGAGTTGTAATGTTTTACCCGTCAAAATTATTCTGAGCTTTTTGATAGCCTTTTCTTTCAACCCCACACAAAAATCCCTATTGATGTCCAAAAAAGACCTCCCGATCAGTATCCGAGAAGTGCCAAGTTCATGCACGTGGAAGTCGGGAACAACACTCTGATCCCCAGCAGAGAAGAGGATCATAAACTGGAAATGAACTGATAGCCGAAAGAATCCCCAACAAAGAGCGTCATATCGACAAATGCTCCAGTCCCCAACTGAAAAATAAAATAAAATGAGAGAGTCTTATTGGTGAAAACTTTCACAGGCACCATGAGGCGATGGGAGTTGAGAGAAATGAGAGAGTCTTATTAGTGAAAACCCCTCGAAGGGCACTATGAGGCGACAAGGCAAGGTTGGCGGAAAAGGTCCACCTTTGGCAAAAGTTGAGTAATTATTTATCACCAGCGAGATGAGGCCATCCGAAAAATTGATTGATACAAATAGACTAGGTTGATCAATCCGAAATGCATGACATGATCGTTGGGATTGGTTATATCATTCAGATAAGTTATTTTCTTTTCTTTTTCCCCAGCGTTTATTCAGAAAGACTTCTTTTTCTATCTTTAAAATTATCACTCTTTCATTTCTTAGTTTAAAAGATTTTATTTCCCCAGTAGTTTATTTTTAAAAAGGATTTTCAGAGTTTACTACCAATTGCCAAAATGGTGCAAGGCGAAATGCGAAAAGGACAAACCAAAGATAAAGCGACAAAACGAAAGGAAGTTTGTCGCAAGACCAAATGATGAATGGGTCTAGATCCTAAGAGACCCAAATTTCCAAGGGAAGTTATGGATCAAATTCCAAGATGATCCTCAGCAGATTTACGAGATACAGGAACAACTCCGACAGATTCTCGACCAAGTTCCACAATGGTTGGACGACACGGGGCGGGGAAGGAAGAGAAATGACAACCATCCCCAGCAGGAATATCAGCCCTAGCAATCAATATTCTCCCCAACAAGTTTTATAGCAATGCAAGGAAAGGAAAAAGGAAAAACCATCCTCAGCAGTAGTGGCACGACCACTCGCCCCGTTTAAAACTAACAAATTTTTCTTTGATTTGAAACAGGGCAAGGAAATATTATTGACCGCAGGAAGACAGGGTCACAAGGAAGATTATCAAACTGTGGCAGAAAATTTTCTCTCATTACAAAAATTTTCTTAAAAACAGATAGTCATTTGGGAAAGAGAGAAGATAACACGAGTGTTGAAGGAAGAAAAATTCCCCAACAGTATACGAGAAGGGAGAAATAAGTTTTAAGAAAAAAACAATCTTGGAAGAAGCAAGATAATCAGTATCATCCCCACTATTATTAAAAGGAGGAAGATAATTCCCCAGCAGTGTTATTCCCGGCAGGTTTCAGGGAAGCGAAAGCACCAGCTTTAAAGGAAATAGTCATTGAAGAAGGAACATGACATATTGGTGAAATAAAATAACGGTGTTATCCCCAACAATTTTCAGAGGAATAAAACACCAGTTTTGAAGGAAGCAGTTGAAGAAGTCAGAAGCACGCCTGGAGAATGGAGGTGTTAAAATTTAAGAAGTTATTGAAGTCAGGAGCCCGCCTATAGAACGGAGGTCATTACATTTCAAAGTTGAAGAAGTCAGGAGCCCGCCTGGAGAATGGAGGCTGAATTATTTTAAGAAAGTTGAAGAAGTCAGGAGTCCGCTTGGAGAATGGAGGTGTTAAAATTTAAGAAGTTATTGAAGTCAAGAGCCCGCCTGTAGAACGGAGGTCGTTATATTTTTAAGTTGAAGAAGTAAGGAGCCCTCCTGGAGAATGGAGGCTGAATTATTTTGAAAAAGTTGAAGAAGTCAGGAGCCCGCCTGGAGAATGGAGGTGTTAAAATTTAAGAAGTTATTGAAGTCAGGAGCCCGCCTGGAGAATGGAGGCTGAATTATTTAAAGAAGTTGTCGAAGTCAGGAGCCCGCCTGGAGAATGGAGGTGTTAAAATTTAAGAAATTATTGAAGTCAGGAGCCCGCCTGGAGAATGGAGGCTGAATTATTTTGAAGAAGTCGTTGAAGTCAGGAACCCGCCTGGAGAATAGAGGTGATAGAATTTAAGAAATTGTTGAAGTCAGGAGCCCGCTTGGAGAATGGAGGTGATAAAATTTAAGAAGTTATTGAAGTCAGGAGCCCGCCTGGAGAATGGAGGCTAATTTATTTTTCAAAGTTAGAGAAGTCAGGAGCCCGCCTGGAGAATGGAGGCTGAATTATTTTAAGCAGTTGTTGAAGTCAGGAGCCCGCCTGTAGAACGGAGGTTGCTATATTTTAAGTGGGAGAAGTCAGGAGCCCGCCTGTAGAATAGAGGTTGTTATATTGAAGAAGTCAGGAGCACACCTGGAGAATGGAGGTGTTAAAATTTAAGAAATTATTGAAGTCAGGAGCCCGCCTGGAGAATGGAGGTCTTAGAATTATTTTAAGCAGTTGTTGAAGTCAGGAGCCCGCCTGGAGAATAGAGGTGATAGAATTTAAGAAATTATTGAAGTCAGGAGCCCACCTTGAGAATAGAGGTAATAGAATTTAAGAAATTGTTGAAGTCAGGAGCCCGCCTGGAGAATGGAGGCTGAATTATTTTAAGAAAGTTGCTGAAGTCAGGAGCCCGCCTGGAGAATGGAGGTGTTACATTTAAGTTGTTGTTGAAGTCAGGAGCCCGCCTGGAGAATGGAGGCTGAAAATTTAAGAAGTATTGAAGTTAGGAGCCCGCCTGGAGAATGGAGGTGATAAAATTTTAAGAATGTTGAAGAAGTCAGGAGCCCGCCTGGAGAATGGAGGTGTTAGAATTTTGAGGAAGATGTTGAAGTCAGGAGCCCGCCTGCAGAACAGAGGAATACATGTCAAGATCAAGCAGAAGGCAGTAATGAAGAGGGTTACAACAAAAATCCTCAGCATAACAAGCTTTAACATAGGAAGCAGCGTCCCCAGCAGACAGAACGAAATAATAAAACTTATACTCAAAAAGGCCAGTGTCATCCCCAGCAGTTTTCGAAAGAAAGGCACCAGAGGAAACGCAAGCCGACAAGAGCGAGGCAACCAGAGCAAGGGGAAGACAGATAAGATTTTTATAATTCCTAGCCTAGTCTAGCTTCTTATTTTCTTTTGGCACGTTGTAATAAGGAGATTGGTCAGCAGTAGCAACAGCAAGCAACAGCAGTAACAACAAAAAGCAGTCTCATGGTAGTCCCAGCTACCAAAACTTCCCGAACTACATTAACCTGATTCCCTTCTAGCCAGGGATATGTAGGAGACCTTTGAAGCAAAGGTTCGGTTAAATCTTTTTCGAAAAATGCTTCACACGGAGTATTCCAATGGGGGCAAATCGCTCGTATCCGCTCACTTTATCTTTGCACGAAAAACTCTTCGTGTTTTCGGTCAAAGAGGGGCAGCTGTGAGCACGTGATTTTTGCTTCACGATAATTACTCCAAAAAGAAATCGAAAAGTAAAACAAGTTACCTTCAAGTACAATCTTGTGAGTTTGCGTGACATTTTAGTAATTATTTTGTCCGTAAAAGTTTACCTTGTTGCAGTTTAATTAAAAATACAAAAAATATTTGTTGCATGCATATTTAGGATTAATTGAGCCTTTAAGAATTAATTAAACCATAATTTGGTTTAAAAAACGAAAATCACAAAACTATGCATTTTTATACTATTTGTTGTCATCATGTGATTTTATTAAATGTTTTAATTTGTTTGTTAATTGCCGTCAAGTGTTAATTAATATCTGTGTAGTTTAATTTTGATTGTTATTTAATTAGGAATTTTTCTCTAAAGAAAAGAGTGCAAAAATTGAAGAAAATATCGGATTTGGGCTTCACAATTAAACCAAAAGAGCAGGCCCACTGTGTGTAATAACCCAGTCCAGGACCAGGTCTCTCAGCCGTCTCCCAAACGACGTCGTTTGGATGCTTTCAATCTGGACCATTGATCAGTCAGATCTAACGGTCCAGTTCAGTCCTTTCATTAATCCAAACGACGTTGTATGATTATAATCAATCAGGGCCGTCTTTTCCCTTTAATCCAACGGTCCCGATCAATCCTCTATACCCGACCCACTTCACCCTAGAGACCGAACCAATCTCATTTAATCAAACGGCACCGTTTTCCCCCTTAACGAAGGATCCTGGCCATCAAACCCACCTCATCCAACGGCCAGGATCAATTACCTCACCCCGTATATAAGTCCTAAACCATACCCCCACCCCCAAACCAAACACCCCCCCTTTCCTGTTCATTGTCTCCTTCAGAGACCAAACATATCCCCGCCTGCAACCACCGTCAACCACCCACCGGAAATCGCCTCACGGCGGTTCCGGTGGTCCAAATGACTCCATTTTAACACCCTTAACTCCTCTCAACCTCCCCGTTCCAACTATCATCATAGCTTACCTCGAATCAGACCCCGACATCTCGAATCTTTGATCAAAGTTTGGTCTGAAAACCTAACTTTCTCCGATGGTTTCCAAATAAACACCATAGGTTCTCCTGACTACCCTCGTCATAGATCCGGTAATGGCTTAGGTCGAATCTTCCTAGAACTGCTTGAATCTTCATTTGAAGATTCGAGCCAAACAGGAACTGCCCAGATCCTTTTCAAATTCATACCAGGTGACCCCCAGGCCTCCTTCACCCCTAAACCACCCTTGATTCCCTTCAAATATGCCCAGAAATGTTCAAACCCTAAATTTGAGAAAAAGTGGAACCCTAAAATTCCAAATTATGGAATTTGTCCGATTAAATGAAGGTTTGGGGTCTAATGGACCTTAATCAAAGTATTCTCAAATTAGAATACTTCGATTCAGGTTCGTTCGACCTCAATAAGGTTCAAATCAATTCAAGATTAAGACATATTCTGGGTTTGAAGATTCAGAGGTATTTTCATTGTTTTCTTTTGTACGCTATATATGTATTATTGCCTGTTGTAGTAGTCTGTATAATTTTTCTATTCTTTTTTTTTACTTAATTCTGTCTCATACCCACTATACCCGTTTATTAGATAAAATGCTAGCATTGTTTCTGTTTGTTGTAATTAGTTACAATGTGTGTAATCGATTCGACTAAGTTCGTCGATTAGTTGTTTTATTATAAATTCTTGTTCCTGTTAATGCTGATTGAAACAACCTGTTTATCTATTTTGGATTGATTGTTATCATTTGTTGTAGGTAATCAGTTAATTAATTCTTGTCAATTAATTCGTTCTTGTTTGTTAAATCAGCAAGTTCGTCAAATGTTGTTGTGTATGTTTGATATATGGCCACCTAGTTTCAGGACATAGCCATTAAGCTGACAATGAACCTGCATTCACATTACCTTCATTCATGTGCATATTGATTCAAGTTTCAATTTCAGCTTCAATGATTCTGTTGAGTTCTGTGTTGTGTTAGTTTTGTTTTGATTTAATTTCAGTTCAGTTGTTTCAATAAGAATTCAGTCTTAGTCATTCAGTCATCAGCTAATAGGTTTGAAAATAGAGAGGTACAATAATAGGTTACTGAAGTTTTGAATTAGGGCAGTAATAACAGTAGGATTACAGGGGTATTTTGGGAATGGAAAATGGGTAGAATTGACTAAATTAATGGTCTGTTAGTCAAGCACTAATAAAACAAGAGCTTATACATTAGTTTAATGTTAGTGGAGGACAAGCCCTTATATCATGCCTTAATTTAAGGAATAAAATAAGGAAAAGAATTCCTTAGTGGGATTTTGTTGAAAATGGAAAGATTTTTTGGGATTTTGGTCGGGTAAGTGAAGCTTTTCAAAGGGGGGCTAATCTGTTTGGTTATTATATATACCTAGGAGAAGACAGATCAGAAAAGGAAGAGATTATCTGAAAGAGAGAAAAACAGATTTTAGAAGAAAAAGAGCATACTGAAAAAGAGAGAAAAATCTGGACTGAAAAAAGGAGACCGAAAAAGAAAAAAAACGGATAGAACAAAAGAACTCTAATATTCAGAAAAATCAAAACTTTTCACATTAAGAGCTAGAGTCAGAGTGTTAAGGCTGAACTTTTTCATTAAGAGTTCTGGTTGTTTTTGAGTGTTTGATAAATCAGGAACTGTTGTTCCCTTGCATATGTCTGTGTTTCATTTTGACTGTTGGATTTCAGTTTAGTATTTTTCTGGGTTTCTTTTGGTGGAAGACTGATTATATTGAGTTGTTGGGGGTTATTTTCTTATTTTCGATCTACTCCTGGGATTCCTACTATTGTTATTGTTGACTATTGGTCTATTAGTGGTTGTTGTACTGTTGTGCTACTGTGTATGCTATTGTTGTTGTTCTACACCGATCTTCCTCTTCTTCTCTTTGCTTTCCAAATACCAGGTACACAAATTTGATACACTGGTTCTCGTAGGCTGAAATTTGAAGCATGAAATGCAAAGAAATGAAGAATTGAAGTTTTAAATTCATTATAATTGTCTATTTGTTGTATGTACATTAGAACTGTTTTCTTTTGTTCGTAAACTGCAAATTTGTAAATTATTAGTTGTTTAAAAAAATACATGGTATTTAGAATTTCTTTTCGTTGTAAGTATATTGAATGGTTGGATTTGAACAAGTTTAAGTAATCATAGTTGGAGATGGTATCTGAAAAGGTAGATTAGTCTTAAATATGAAGATAAGGCATGGGTTTGAACTTATTTTTTGTGAATTAGGCTTTTAGGCAGTTTATTTGTTGAAAAGGGGTTTGGTTGGTCTAGTTCTGCCAAAACTTAAAAAAAATAAAAATAAAAATAAAATAAAAATGGTTAGTAATTCCATAGAATCTGTAGACACACTACATTTTAAGTTAAGATCGTGGTACTAATCACTGAAGTCATTAATCCAATAGACACAATTTGGGTTCAAACGAGTTGAGTTAATGATTAAGTCTAGTAAACCTTAGCAAGCATCAGTAATCAAGGTTGATTGTTGATTTTAGTTATTTGTAAAAGTTTTATTTCTATTGTTCAACTCATCTAACAATGTGAATTAGATTAGTTATAGGATAATTGGTTTCCTTTTGATAATACTTGTCAATTCCATATTTTATTTGTGATTTCAATTTTAGTAATATTCTTTCTCACTAACATTTGTCTCAAGCTAATAACTACTAAGTGATAACCTTTTCAAGTATGTAATTAATTAGGATTATATTCTTTCATTTTAGAGACGGACGGAAATAGAAAAACATAGTTACTACAGGATGATTCCTTTAAAATAAAAATGAGACGAGCCTCGCTCAGGAAAACACAAAATGCGGGACCCTCAATAATTGGTTATCGAAATACTTAGAAATTCGGGACGGACCGTTTAGCGAATTTCGCGGCCTTCCCAAAAGATAATGACGCATTAGACACTTTAGACGCGATTCTAATAAAATTACCTTCTTAAATTCGGGTGCGCATTTCATGCGACCCAAATCTAAATCCCAAAACATTGAATAAAAATGTGTTCCGGATTGCGGGTGCATTTCATGTGACGTAATCCAAAGACATGTTTTAAACGATGTTCACATTTTTTTAAAAAAAAAATCTAATAATAAAAGCGGTAAAGAGTTAAAATTGCACATGAGCGCATAATGGTATAAAATCAGATAAACAAGCCAAATATGATAGTTGAGCGACCGTGCTAGAACCACGGAATTCGGGAATGCCTAACACCTTCTCCCGGGTTAACAGAATTCCTTATCCGGATTTCTGGTTCGCGGACTGTAATATAGAGTCATTCTTTTCCTCGATTCGGGATTAAATTGGTGACTTGGGATACCCTAAACCTCCCAAGTGGCGACTCTGAAATAAATAAACAAATCCCGTTTCGATTGTCCTTTAATTGGAAAAACTCCTTGTACCCTCGCGGGGGCGGAAAAGGAGGTGTGACAATGGTCAAGTTTAAATGGGACAGACAGGAAATAGTTGTGCACGGCGAAGATAATTTGTGCGCTCACAGCAACACCATTGTGCCATTCATTGAAGTGGAAGATGACAAAGGACCATGGGTCTACCAAGTTTCTGACGCAATGTCAGTCGAGAAAGTTCCAGAAGGGAAATGTATCCCAAATCCGAAGATAATCGCCGCATCAGTCATGGTAGCGTATGAAATGTTGAAGAATGGTTTTGTACCAGGAAAAGGTTTGGGATCAGATCTGCAAGGCATCATACAGCCCGTTTCTCTTCTTGAAATCTTGGGAACATTTGGTCTAGGATTCAAGCCCACAGCCGCAGACATAAAAAGAGCCAGGAAATTGAAACAGAGGGCATGGGTCCTTCCAAAGCCAGTCCCACGTCTTTCCAGATCATTTGTCAAGTCCGGTACGAGGAGTCGCCCAGTGTCAGCAATTCCCAGTTCTGTGATTGATCCGGACAAGAAGTTAATTGAAAGATTTGAGAAGTTGTTCGACAGTGTGAACATGGTGGAAATTGGAGAAGGTTCTAGCAACGCGGAAGTGCAATTTGTCGGGCCAACAACAAAGCTTAATAATTGGAAAGCTACTCCTCTCCCTACTCGGAAGGAGTCTTGGTAGTTTGCTTTGATTTTCCTTTAAGTTTGTACGGATTATTCCAGGGTTGTAATCCAGATTTCATTTTTCAGTCTGTTTGAGTGTGCAAACCTTATTATCTTTTATCATTCAATAAAATACAATTTCCCTTTCTTCATCATTCCTGATGGTTTTCCTTTTTGTTTTGTTTTCTTTTCTATACAGTTCTTTTTACGCTGGTTCTAATGACATGGTATGCATAAGGAATCATCAGCCCAGTCTTAAAAATCAATTTGATTCCAAAATATTAGTTCAAGAAGTAGATTGTGATTACGAATCAGAATACGATGATGAGGATGAAGCCTTTGAAGAGATTAGTAAGGAGTTAATTCACTTCGAAGAAAAACCCATACCCAACCTGAATGACACAGAAGCTGTCAATTTAGGGGACACAGACAATGTCCGAGAGACAAAAAATAAGTGTCCACCTCAAGCCAAAAATCTGGGAGGAGTTAATCAAAACACTCATCGAGTACAAAGATGTTTTTGCGTGGTCATATGACGACATGTCGGGTTTAAGCATTGATTTAGTGGTCCACAGATTGCCCACTGATCCAGCATTCCCTCCCGTCAAGCAAAAGTTGAGAAAATTCAAAACTGATATGAGTGTGAAGATTAAAGAAGAAGTTACCAAGCAGTTGGATGCAAAGGTTATTCGGGTCACTCGATATCCTGTTTGGTTGGCTAATGTCGTGCCTGTACCGAAGAAGGATGGCAAGATCAGAGTATGCGTCGATTACCGCAATCTTAACAAAGCAAGTCAGAAGGATAACTTCCCACTACCCAATATTCACATTTTGATCGATAATTGTGCCAAGCGTGAGATTGGATCTTTTGTGGATTGCTACGCCGGGTATCATCAGATTCTAATGGATAAAGAAGATGCAGAAAAGACTGCATTCATCACGCCATGGGGAACTTATTACTACCGGGTAATGCCATTTGGTTTGAAGAATGCTGGGGTAACTTATATGAGGGCAATGACTACTGTGTTTCATGATATGATACACAAGGAGATTGAGGTATATGTAGATGATGTGATCATAAAATCAAAATATCACACTAACCACGTTGGGAATTTGAGGAAATTCTTCCAGAGGCTTCGCAGGTACAACCTCAAGCTTAACCCTGCCAAGTGTGCATTTGGTGTTCCATCCGAAAAACTGTTGGTATTCATAGTCAGCCGGCGAGGCATCGAGTTGGACCTATCAAAGATCAAAGCCATACAAGAATTGCCACCTCCGAGGAACAAGACTGAAGTAATGAGTCTGTTAGGAAGGTTGAACTACATCAGCAGGTTTATTGCTCAGCTCACGACAACTTGTGAGCCTATTTTCAAGTTGTTGAAGAAGGACGTTGCGATCAAGTGGACTGATGAGTGTCAAGAAGCATTTGACGAGATAAAGGGATACTTGTCTAACCCGCCTGTGATGGTACCACCAGAACCAGGGAGACCTTTGATTTTTTACTTGACTGTCCTAGAAAATTCATTTGGCTGTGTACTGGGGCAGCATGATGTCACCGGCAGGAAATAACAAGCCATCTACTATCTTAGCAAGAAGTTCACAACTTATGAGGTTAAGTACACTCACCTGGAAAGGACATGTTGCTCCCTAACTTGGGTGGCACAGAAATTGAAACATTATTTGTCATCCTACACTACTTACCTCATTTCACGCTTGGATCCATTGAAGTATATCTTTCAAAAGCCTATGCCGACAGGAAGACTGGCGAAGTGGCAGATTTTGCTCACAGAGTTTGACATAATCTATGTGACTCGGACTGCAATGAAAGCCTAAGAATTGGCCGATCATTTGGCCGAGAACCTAGTCGATGAAGAGTATGAGCCACTGAGGACTTATTTTCCTGATAAAGAGGTGATGCATATTGACGAGCTAGAACAGGCCGAAAAACTAGGTTTGAAACTTTTCTTCGATGGGGATGCTAACATGAAAGGAGTGGGGATAGAAGCCATGCTTATTTCTGAAACAGGGCATCACTATCCTGTTACAGCTCAACTTCATTTCTATTGTACCAACAATATGGCTGAGTACGAAGCATGCATTTTGGGTTTAAGGCTAGCTGCAGACATGGATGTCCAGGAAGTCTTGGTCTTGGGAATCTCGGATCTTCTTGTACACCAAATTCAAGGAGAATGGGAAACACGAGATTTGAAGCTCATACCATACCGACAGTGGAGTTTAGGCATATTCCCAGGGTCCATAATGAGGTCGCCGATACTTTGGCTACCCTAGCGTCAATGCTGCACAATCTGGACAAAGCCTATGTCGATCCTTTGCATATTCAAGTACGAGATCAGCATGCTTACTGCAACATGATTGAAGACGAACTTGATGGCGAACCATGGTTCCATGATATCAAGGAGTACATCAGAATGGGGATATATCCAATGCAAGCAACGGGGGATCAGAAGTGAACAATTCGACGGTTGGCAAGTGGATTCTTCTTAAGTGGAGGAGTTTTGTATAAAAGAACACTAGACCTTGGATTGTTAAGATGAATAGATGCTAGACAAGCTACGGCTGTCATGTCCGAAGTACATTCAGGAGTCTGCGGACCACATATGAGCGGATATGTGCTGGCAAAGAAAATTCTCCGAGCAGGTTATTATTGGCTCACCATGGAATGAGATTGTATTAGTTTTGTGCGCAAATGTCATCAGTGCCAGATACACGGAGATTTGATTCATTCTCCACCATCGGAGTTGCACACAATGTCGGCACCATGGCCCTTCGTTGCTTGGGGCATGGATATCATTGGACCAATTGAGCCAGCAGCGTCCAATGGGCATAGATTCATTCTAGTAGCCATTGATTATTTCACCAAGTGGGTTGAGGCCAAAACTTTCAAGTCTGTAACCAAGAAAGCAGTGGTTGATTTTGTTCATTCAAATATCATCTGTCGGTTTGGAATCCCAAAGGTGATCATCACGGATAATGGTGCTAATCTTAACAGCAATTTGATGAAAGAGGTATATGAACAATTTAAGATTACACACCACAATTCCACCCCATATCGTCCCAAGGCAAATGGAGCAGTCGAGGCAGCCAACAAAAACATAAAGAATATACTTCGAAAAATGGTAGAAGGTTCCAGACAATGGCATGAAGAATTACCATTTACGTTGCTGGGTTATCGCACTACTATCCGTACTTCAGTAGGTGCAACTCCTTACTTGTTAGTATATGGAACTGAAGCAGTGATACCTGTGGAAGTTGAAATCCCGTCCCTTCGGATTGTCGTTGAGGCTGAGATTGATGATGATAAGTGGATCAAAACCCGTTTAGAGTAGTTGAGCTTGATCGATGAAAAAATATTAGTAGTTGTGTATCATGTCTAGTTGTATCAAAAGAGAATGGCAAGAGCATACAACAAAAAGGTGCGTCCCCGGAAGTTTGAAGTGGGCCAGCAAGTGCTGAAACGCATCCTTCCGCATCAGGTTGAGGCAAAAGGCAAGTTCGCCCCGAATTGGCAAGGGTTATTCATTGTGACCAGAGTATTGTCCAATGGTGCTTTATGTTTAACAGATATCGAAGGAAAATGCATAGACATGGCTATCAATTTTGATACAGTAAAAAGATATTATGTATGATTTCTTTGTTATAATTGTTGATTGTTTGTATTTGGCATTATTTCGAAGATTGAAATGACGAAGCCAATTTGTTCTACTATCCAAATACTTTAACCTTTGTTTCCCCTTTTGAGCCTTATTTATTCTTTCATACCCCTCCTTTAAATCGGTAACAAAAAAGAGATAAAAAGAAAGAAAGGAAAAGGTATAACAACAAGGAAATTTAGTTGTGAACTACGTTTGACCTTATTCCTATTAAGGATACGTAGGCAGCTTCACAGCTCAGTCAAAGTAAAATAAAATATCAAAATATCTCCAAGCAAGAAACTGGGGCAAAAGTTGTATTTGTAATAAGAAATGTGATTCCAAAAGTTGTAATTTTAAACCCATGTTAAATTGTTTTGAGCATTTGATACCCTTTCTTTATAACCCCATCCAAAAACCCACATTACGATCCAAAGTAAGACCTTCTGATCAGTCTTCAAAAGATTCCGAGTCGAGCAAATGGAGGTGATTCATATCGGGGTAACACTCTGGTCCAAGCAAGAAAAGTAATGAAAATGAGAGAGTTTTATTGGTGAAAACACTCATGGGCACCATAAGGCGACGAAAGCTGAGAGAGAATAAAATGAGAGAGTCTTAATTTGTGAAAACCTTCACGGGCACCATCAGGCAACAAGGAATCAACAAATGAGAGAGTTTTGTCAGTGAAAACCCTCCAGGGCACGACAGGTCGAATAAGGTCCGAAAAGTGGGCGGAAAGTAAATGGGGTTATGGAAGATCTTGGAACACAAAGTAAAACAATTGGAAAAGAGGTTGGTTAAATAGACTGGGCTGATTAATCCAAAATGCATACCATGATCATTGGGGCCAGTGACTTCACTCAGATAAGTTCCTTTTCTTATCTCTAACAGTCATCCAAATTCGGATTTTCTTCTTTATTCTTAATTCCCAAAATCATTGCATTTTCATTACTGTTAATTTTCCTAAGTTTAGCCTTGTTTCAACAAATAAGAAGGAATTTCAAAGCTTACTACCAGTTTCAAAATTGCACAAAGCAAAATGCAGCTAGAACATGCCAAAGATGATATGATGTAAAGTGGGACTCATGGTGTAAAAAACGGTGGAATGGTTCAGTAATGTCGTGGGAGATATAGGAGTTCAGACAGAAAGGTCAGAAGTGGAGAACAACAGTTGGGGATCCTGCAGTCAAGGATCAGTCAGAAGGTCAAAACAATCTTTTCATTCAGTTCAAGGCAGTTGGACGAAGCAAAGAATGGCAAAGAGAAAACCACTTCCAGCAAGAATGCCACAACGAACCACCACATTTTAAACTGACGAAATTTTCTTTGATTTGAAACAGGGGCAAAATGGCATTTGTTTCAGGAAATCATCCATAGGGAGAGTAGTACTAGGCAAATTTGATCGCAGAATTCTCAGGACCCACCTGAAAAATGGGACTTAGTTTAAATTTCAAAACAATCATGAGTATCATAATTTAGCACAAATGTATTCCCAGAGGAATATAAGTTGGCTTGCATATTTAAAAACAGGATTCAATTAGGAGTTTTCAGGACCCTCCTGAATAATGGGACCTAGTTTTAAAGATTTCCATTGAATCACAAGACGTAGCATAAAACTCTGTCATAAGGTAGTATAATTCAGTCATAAAAGTGTCATTTTAAGGACAAGACTTGATTTTGATTTTCAGGACCTTCCTGGATAATAGGATATAGTTTAAAACCCTCTTAGATAACAGGACTTAGCGGAAGTAATACCTTTAGAAGATACAGCTTAGATCTATAATTGTCAGTTCTCAGGACCCTCCTGGAAAATGGGACATAGTTTAAAAATTCAAAATAATCATAAGTAGCGGAATTTGGCATAAATGCACCATAGAGAATCATAAGTGGAGCTCCAAAGTTTGTATGTTTTACACTTTGGACATTACCCCATGAGAACAAAGATTCTGACTTCTCTTCTTTCCCCGACTGGTGATCACGATTTTCTGATTCCTCAACCTTTCCCCCAAGAAGAAACACCATTTTTTCCACCCTTTTCCCTAATTTAGTCGGCAATTCTTAGAACCCTCCTGGAAAATGGGACCTAGTTTAAAAATCAAAACAATCGTGAAAAGCAAGATCTAGCATAGGTGTACCCCAAAGGAATATAAGTTGATTTCAAAGTTTGCGTGTTTTAGATAGGATTCAATTAGGAATTCTCAGGACCCTCCTGAATAATGGGACCTAGCTTTGAGAGTTTCCGTTAAATAACAAGATTTAGCGGGATTCATACCTTTAAAAGATATAGCTAAGATTTAAAATTATCGTTCAGTTAAGGGTTGTCAGGACCCCCTGGATAATGAGACCTAGCTTTCAAATTCTTAGTAATATTTGGGACTATGATTCAGTTTAACACTCAAAGATGCGTCTAGCTACCAAACCGGGGCAGAAAATTTTCTTTCAATTTGTCTATTTTGTTGATGTCAGGTGCCCATCTGAAGAACAGGGAAGACAATTCAAGTTTCAAGGGAGAGCAAGATAACACAAATTTTAAGGGAAGCAGTTTTCGAAGCAAGACAACACAAGTTTTAAGGGAAGCAGTTTTCGAAGCAAGACAACACAAGTTTTAAGGGGAAGCCGTTTTCGAAGGAGGACAACACAAGTTTAAGGGAAGCAGTTTCAAAGGAAGATAATTCAAGTTTCAAAGAAATATAATTCAAGCTTCGAAGGAAGATAAATCAAGTTTCAAAGGAAAATGGTTCAAGAGGCAAGGGAAAACAATGTCAATAGAGGACAGGTTTTAAATTGTTGAAGTCGGGAGCCCGCCCAGAGAACGGAGGCATTATCTTTTTAAGTTGTTGAAGTAGGGAGCCTGCCCGGAGAATGGAGGCATTACCTTTTTAAGTTTAGAAGTCAGGAACCCGCCTGGAGAACGGAGGCGTACCTTTTTAAGTTAAGAAGTCAGTAACCCATCCGGAGAGCGGAGGGATACAACAATAATCAAGAGGGATACAATAATAACCAAGAGGAATACAACAAAAAATTAGAGGAATAAATTCAAGTTTTGAAGTCAGGAGCCCGCTTGGATAGCAAAGGAATAAATTCAAGTTCAGAAATCAGAAGGAAGGCAACAATGGTCAAAAGAAGAAAGTTCAAGTTTCGAAGGAAAAACAATTCAAATTTCACAAGAAGGGAAAAAACAGTTCGAGTTCAGCAATCAGGCATCCACCTGAGGAAGAGAAGACTACAAGTCAAGTCAGACACAAAGAAACATCAGAGGAAATACAAGTCAACAATGCAACAAGAATCACAGGACCAAGTTTGAGAATAAATCTTTGTAATTCATAGACCGTAGCTTAGTGTAGCTTCTTTATTTTTTATCACGGTGTAATAAGGAGGTCAGTAAGCAGTAGCAACAGCAACAGCAGTAATAGTAAAACCATAGCTTCATGGTAGTCCTAGCTACATAAATTTCCCGAACTACATTGACCTGATTCCTTTTCAGCCAAGAATATGTAGGAAACCTTTGAAGCAGAGGTTCGGTTAATTCTTTCAAAAATGCTTCACACGGAGTACTCAAACGGGCAAAAATCACCCATGTTCGCTCACTTGGTCTTTGCACGAAAACTCTTCATGTTTATGAGCAAAGAGGGGCAGCTGTGAGCACGTGATTTTTGCCTCGCACGAACCACTCCTAAAAATTCAAAATAAAATAAATCTTTCTTTTTGTGTGCAATTTTGTGAATTTTCGTGATATTTTCTGCAATTGTTTGCGTTTGTGTGTGCATGTTCGTTGGTTAAATTAATGAAAAATACAAAAATATGTTGCATGTGCATTTAGGATTTAATTTGACATTCTTTTGAATTAATCAATAATTAGGTGTTTTGCAAAAGTAAAAATTCAAAAACAAAATAATATATTCTTTGCATTTTAGTAATTAATGTTGAATTTTATGTTTTCTTTTAATTTGGGGTTTATTTATTTTGTGATAATTACTACTTAGAGTTAATTAATATTTTTAAGATAAGTTGGTCAAAATTAAATTTGGGTTTATATTTTTATTAGAAAGAAAATTGAAAAGAAAAGAAAATAAAAGAGAATGAAATAGGAATTGGACCAGTTTTAATTAAATTCCCAGGCCCAAAACCAGTCCAAACCCGGTCCACCACAAGTTTAGCCAACGACGTCGTTTCAGAGCTGATAAGTCTCAACCGTCGATCTCATTAGATCGAACGGTTCAGTCCATCTCTAGCATCGATTAAACGACGTTGTTTCATGTTTGTTGATCTGAACCATTCGATTCATTCGATCAAACAGTCCAGTATTATCCTCGAAACCCGACCCGTCCACCCCACTAACCGACCCAATCCCCCAACCGGCCAAAACGACCCCGTTTTACATAAGTGAATTGATCCACGCCGTTGATCTCAATTGATCCAACGGTTTGGATTCAATTCCACAACCTGTATATATATGTGTAACCCACCCCCTCCCCCTAAAGCCCCTACCCAGTCTCCTTCGTCTCTTCAGAGACGACCTAAATCCAAACACTAGCAGCCGCCACCCCTCTCCACCGCCCTAAAACCGGCGGCGCCGATTCCAATGACCTCCTTCTTCACACTACGGATCCTCTCAACCTCCCCATTCCAAATATCCAAACACCTCTCTTCGAATCATAGCCAAACGCCTCGAATCTTCAATCGAAGTTCAGTCAAAAACTCTAGCTTACCCAATCAACCCCAAAAATCACACCCCTGAACCACCAGGCTCCCCTCGTCCCAAATCCCATGATAGTTTTCCTCGAATCACCATAGAGCCTTTCGAATTTCAGATCAAAAGGTTGAACCTTGAGTCCCCAAAAACACTGCTTATTAAATATTTCAAGATTTTTAGGTTGAAATAGGCTGTAATTGTGTGTTTTCAATCGAACAAAAACATACGATTAGAGCCCGTATCAACCAAAAGAGTAGGAAGATCTTTGGAGCAGAATAAAGGGTTCGATTCTGGTAAGTGTTTTTGTGTTTTTCAATGTTTTCCTTTTATGTATCTTCCTCCTCATCCCTTTCCCATAGGCTGAAATTCACGGTCTTATCATGTCCTTGTCCTTTTATTATATGAAGTTTCAGTCTGTTTGTGTCTTAATTTGCTGAGAACAACAAATATGAAGATTGCATGTCAAGTTACTGCTTAGTTAAATACGATAATTTGTATGCAATTTTTGTTTGAATTTTGGTTTACATTATTCTATAAATGTTTGTATGTTGGACTCAGGTTCAGTTCATTTTCAAAATCTCTACATCTCTTTTGGATCTATTTTGAAACCTTAACATGTAAATAGTCCTCATAAGGGTAATTTGGTTAGTTGGAGTTAATTAAGAAACAAAGGGATTGGTAGTAGACATGACAGTTTGTCAACACCTTTAGAGGTTTAATTAAAAATTGAAAAGAAGGATCAGTAGTGGGAAGTAACAACCCTTAAGTACATTTAGAGGTGGGAATTCAGAGAAGAACATAGGGTAGGTTAAAAAAATTGAAGATGGCAGTAAGGCTGACACCCTTTTAAATACCTTTAGAGGTGGGGGAAATCAGATACAACATGGGATAATGATAAAAGTTTAAAGGGGTACATGGGAGGGAATACGCAGGCTGAAAAGTGAAAAAAAATTGAATAAAAAGGGTTTAACATTGGTCTTTAAAATGAGAGACATTTAGAGAATAAGGAGGGGAGAAACACTGAGAAATAGACATTTTGTGAGAGTGAGAGTTTAGACATTCTGAGATCAAAACTGCCCAAAGGATCAATAAGAAAAGTACTGTTCCATCGAAATCTTTTGGTTAATTTCTGATAAAACTGTTGAAACTACTGATCCATTGGTCTTTTGGGGTTAATCTCTTGGATTCATTTACCAAGTCTGGGCTATGTTTGTTGTTGTTATTGTTGTTGATATCTGCTACTGCTACTGCTGATTCTCCATAGTTTGTATCTTTCCATTTCCAGGTACACACTTTTGATCTTTGGCATGCATAACAGAGTATGGTGGCTATTGATTTCATGAATGAGGCTGTTTGGTTTGTTGTTGAAAGTATTTGTAGCCATAAGTTGTACATTGGCTGATTTTGTCCAACTTATATTGTAGTAGTTCTAGTTTAGCTTTTTATCACTCTTTAATTTCTCTAGAAATCTGCTTACAATATAGGTAAGATATAACATGATATTTTGGTCTTTCTCATACAAACCTGCTATTCTGCAAACATAAACATCTTAGAGTTCAATCAGATCTTGAATGAAACTTGATTTTGTCTCATAAATTTTTAAATTTTGATTGTTTCTTTACATTGGATATTCCAGAAAGTATAATTCATATATTTTTAAGGCCACCATGAAGCCAGGATACCCTAGGTGAATAAGAATTGGTTGAAGCTGTGAGGTTATTTGTTGTTACTGGAAATTCAATATGAGTTTTGTTTGGGCTTGTTTGGACCGAGTAGTCATTTTAAGTGATATGGTCATGATAGTTTATAATAATTTTAGATCTAGTGTAGGTTAACAAATCGGCTTCTAATTGCTCTTTTTGGGTGATCAGAATTCAAATACGGGGTTGTTGGTATTAATTGAATATCATCTTGATTTAGAACAATAGATTTGGGTTGCAACCTCTATAGTTGAATTAATATGAAATCGCGAGGGGGGGATTCGATCTAGGTTCCATATAACATTTCCTTCTCCATTGTTAGATTTGGGCTCAGCTTGGGCCCCAAAAACCTTAAAAATCATTGAGAAATAGGCAATAACAGTTCTTGTTATTATGTAAGCTCTATAGGATCAGTGTTTAATTCTAATGAGTGTGTGTGCAGCTTTGGATTCTCGCAGGGGCTCGACCATGGGTCCCAGTGCTACAACTGCCTCTATTTGTAGTGTTCAGCCTCATATGTAATGCGATTTAAGTCACCAAAAATCTCTGATTCAGTAGTATACACAACAAGTAAGTGGGCTCCCTTTTGGGCCCAATTTGAAAGGGGATTGGGTCTTTTAATTATTTATTCTTGTAACGTGAGTCTAAATTTGGCATAAAAGGTCCTTTGAATTTTTTAGTGTTAATTAGTTAGATTGTTAACTAGTTGGGATGTGCCTTATTGAATAACATAAACAAATTATACCCCTGATAAATTAGTTTAGAAACCCTTAAGCTTTAATGAATTTGAGGTGTGTCGTGCCAAAAAAAAGCACAATTGCGCGGTTCTTATTTTAATTCTGTATTGATCCTTAGAATTCGAGCTGTGCCGTTTAATTAAAGTTTCATGGCCCCAGCAAATTGCAAATGCGTAGTCATTTTTAGGCGCGTTATTTTAATAACTGATTTTCCTAAACTCGGGTGCGCATTTATGTGACCCAAATCCAAATCTCAATGATGTTAAAAATATATCAAAAATCACGGGTGCATTTATGTGACGTGGTTCGAGACGTATTTTAATAACGTTGCAATTCTCTCTAAAAATGAATAGCATCGGTTAAAACTAAAATTTGCACATAGGTTCATAATTGTTAAAAATCAGATAATTAAGCCGAATATAATAGTTAAGCGACCGTGCTAGAACCACGGAACTCGGGAATGCCTAACACCTTCTCCCGAGTTAACAGAATTCCTTACCCGAATTTTGGTTCGTGGACTGTTAAACAGAATCATATTTTTCTCGATTCGGGATTCAACCGGTGACTTGGAACACCATAAATCTCCCAAGTGGCGACTCTGAATCTCTTAATAAATAAATCCCGTTTCGATTGTCCTTTAATTGGAAAAACTCTCTTACACCCTTCCGGGGTGTGGGAAAAAAGGAGGTGTGACAGACGTCAGAAGCACCAGCCCAGTAAACTGGGGCGGAATTTTAAGGAGGACCCTTAAAATTCCGGAGCAAGAGAGGTTGCAATGTCTTGAACCGCGTCGCATTTGCCGGTTCATCTAAAGAAAACTATTTTAAATTATGGATTTATGTTACATTTTTTCTAAATCATGCATGTTTGGTATCAAAATTGCTTTATTTAGTAACGCTACCTCAATGATACACAACGCCAAACAGGACAAGCGAAGCTCATGGGGAAATGAAATAACCTTCCCTCCCTTTACAAAACTCACAATTTTTCTTTGGATACAGGCACTCAAGTCGTAAAATCATCAGATATATCTATACACTCATACTTCCCGGGAATACAACTCTCGAAATCATCACCTATTTACAGTTGTTATCCATACACGACATCCACAGCAGCCACGATATAGCAATCAGTTATCAGCTATCATCTATTAGCTAAGAGATTTTCATTACTATTCGCCTTTTATTTTCTGCATTGTATAAGGCTACCTTTCTGCCTTCCGAGACTAAGCTCTGTCTCCATCTGCATTTTCTGCATTGCATATGGCTACCTTTCTGCCTTCCAAGACTAAGTTTTGTCTCCATCTGCATTTTTTGCATTACATAAGGCTACCTTTCTGCCTTCCGAGGTTAAGCTCTACCTCCATCTGCACCTTCTGCATTGCATAAGGCTACCTTTCTGCCTTCCGAGACTAAGCTTTGTCTCCATCTGCATTTTCTGCATTGCATAAGGCTACCTTTCTGCCTTCCAAGGTTAAGCTCTACCTCCATCTGCATCTCCTGCATTGCATAAGGCTACCTTTCTGCCTTCCGAGGTTAAGCTCTACCTCCATCTGCATGGCTGAAATACCGCCACCTTATTTCTCTTGGACGGCTGAAATATCGCCACTCGATTCCTCATGCACGGCTGAAATACTGCCATCTTATTTCTCTTGCATGGCTGAAATATTGCCACCCTTTATTTACGTCTTGTATCGGCTGAAAGATCGCCACCTTCTGCATTTTCATGAGCTGAAAGATCGCCAATTTGTCCAAAGGCGTCATTGTTTGGAGGAACCATTTTCATAGCATGAGAACGCCATGCCATGGACTGAGGACCCCATATTATCTTTTGCATATCATTATTCAAAGGCATCATGGTTCGGAGGCATCATCCTCATAGCCCGATAACATCATTTCATAGCTTGCGAATCCTTTATCATACGCTTCATGGCCCAGGACATCATGGTCCGAGGACGTCATCCTAACCGTCCAAAGACATCATTCACGGTCCAACGGGAACTTGCATCACGTTTAAATTTATGCACAATATATATATATATATATATATATATATATATATATATATATATATATATATATATATATATATATATATATATATATGCTGGTATTGTTCATTCGCAGGTACACCGGCTAGCAATGGTCGTCTCAGCAGGAGCGATCTCGCTCCAGTTCCCGCAGCCTATTAGACTCTAACCATCCTTTTTCAACCTGAACGTCGCGTCCGCTTTTCGAAAATCTCCATCGGCATACTCCGTCGATGGACCCCGAACTACATATGGCCTGATTCCTGTAATACCAGGGATATGTAGGCAGCTCAGAAACTAGAGCTCGGTCAAAACTCTTCAAAATCGTTTCATTCGGTCAAAATTGGCCATCATATCTTTACCCGACAATTCTTTCATCCTTCCCGGGTAAAGAGGGGCAGCTGTTGATACCCAATTTTTTCCTATGTATTTTTACATACAAAATACTTTCAAAATATAATATATATGCATATATAAGCATGCCCAAGTGTTTTGGTATTTTTTCTAATTTTTTTAAAAAGCTTTTAAAATAAATTTATTGTCCACTTTAGTAGTAATTATTCCCAAGATTATCATTTTGGTGGATAACTTATTATATTCTCATATTTATACCAAAAAATAGTTAAGGTGATTTTTGTATATTTTTACAAATTTTATTTGGTATTTTTAAAGCTAAATTGCATATAATTACAATTCTAGCCTACTTTAAGATTAATAGCATTTTACAATTGTAAAATTATTTTCAGTATTTTTAAATTAATATTTATATATTATCAATTGGCTCAGTACTTTTAGTTTGCTTTTAAAATTATTTTTTACTATTTTTATAAAATAAAAGGGAAAACTAGCTATTTAACATCTAGCCTCATTCCATTTCAAATACAGCCTTTTTACCTTTCAATTTTAACCATTATTTGACCCAATCTTAACCCATTTGGACCGGCCCAATTTTTAATTTGACAAAACCCACGACCCGATCCAAATGACCCTTACCCAGTTCCCACCTACCCTCCTAAATCTAAGATGTTGATCACACAAGATCAACGGTCATAACTCACCCTTCCATAATTAAACCAAATGACCTACCCTAATCTCCCACATTCTCACCTGACCCGCCGCCTTTGAATCCCAAACGTTCTCAAATCCTCTCATCAGCTCTTCGAAACCCTAGCCTCCTCCTACCTTATTTCACCATGTTTTCAGCGGAATCCATGGCTTCTTAGGCCATGGACGGTCTGTACTCACCCCTCTCCATCATTACACCTTAGGTGTTCGAGGTTTTGAAGGGTGACTTTGATGGTTCTTCCAGATCTTCTCATATCTTCATTTCTGTAGCTTCTCCGGCCATGCTCCGGCACATTCAGGCCTCAAGAGCCTGATTCCTCATCTCTTCGACTCAGGATTTGATTTTTCTTCCAAGTCTTTCTCATTTCTAGGGTTTCTCTGAAACCCTAAGTTGTTTGAGGCTCTTCTATATTTATTTTCTTAGATCTATGGTATGTCTGTGTTCTACTGGGCTTCTAAAGTGTTTACCCCAAATTTTCTTTTCAAAAATCGTTTCTAAAAAAGTTTTCAAAAAAGATCTTTCTGATTCTTTCTTTATGTGTGTTTGTCTGTGCTATCCTTGTATGGCTTCTTTTACTATGTGTGTACTGTTCTCCTACTCTTCTTTTTCTACTATACCTCTTACTTCTGTTAATTCTTGTTATGTTTCCCTTACTCTTCTACTATATATGCTTACTGTTGAGTTTTTTTTTTTGCTCTATTAGACTCTGTTTGCATTCTTGCTAAACATGTTTCTTCTGTTTTAATTTAAGTCCGTATCACCTCTTCTTTTCTGAACTTGTTTAAGTTCCGAGTTTCTCAAATATGTTCTCTATGACCGCAAATTAGCTTTCTTTCTTTGTATTATGTCTGTTTGTTTCTCATAAGTCTTTGAAAAAGGCTTCTTAGCCTGTTTCAATGACTTGTTTTCTCATCTCTATGAAACCCTAGGATTTGGGGGTTTCTTGGCAATTTTGAATTTGTGCGAGTTAGTGTTTCGCTTTGGGACCCTGAACCCTCAGACTCATTGTGAGTCTGTAAACTGGACTTGTACCCTTTCTTGATCATGATTTTGAACCTCTCTTTGAGTAAACTCTCTTCTATATAACTTCTTGATTCACATGTTTGTGTACTTTTATATATGAGAACCCTTCTTTCAAAAGGTCTTTACCAACTTAATTCCTTTTAATGAGCCCTGACTGATTGTTACTGATTCTCTCTAATTGAACCTTCTTTACCTTTCCTGACTTGGTTCATTCGAGATTAAACCTGTAACTTTGATTTCCCTGGCTGTTTGATTGATTCTCTTTCCTTATTTTTCCTAAGCCGTGCACCACTTAGCTTTTCCTTAAATAAACTCATATGTCTTTACCCTTTTTGTGCTACTTTGAAAAGGTTTTAATCAAAATTTCTTTCCTTAAATGTCTTCTGCCCATTTGAAATCAAATCCCTTAACTGAAGGGAAATTCTATATGATTGATTACAAGTTATTTTCTTACCTTTCTTACTTGCTTCTCTGAACTATAAAAGGGACTACCCTTCTGCACTTTTGAGACAACTTGGAGTTCAATATCTCAAACTTTTAGATCAATACTTTCAACTTACTTACACACTTTATTGCTTTGAGTTCAATACTCTTACAACATTCTGCTCTTTTCTGGGATCTTTTGGAACTTTTGCTTGCAACTTGGCTTTTTCAAGACTACTTTTACTTGTTTGTTTTCCCTGAAACTGGTATGTTCTAATTTAGCTTTCCTGCCTCACCCCTATGTGTTTATTTACAGTTTTCTGCAATCCTGTTTACTTTGTTGTTCATGATTAATGTTAACTATGTGTGTTCTTTCCTTGCATCTATTTTCTGTTATGAATCCCTACCCCTATTCTCTTCTATGTGTTTGAGTTAAGGTTCATGGCCTGGCAGTATCCAAATTACTGCCCAGGTCCAAACATGATCCTCAATGGATCCTAACTCCCAATTTTGGCTGACAGGCTTGTCAGGGTTGTGCCAGCACTCTTAAATTGCTGGGCATGACCACCAGCATTCCATGGCCTTCCCTAATTCCCCTCTATTCACTTACACTTATTCTTAGACTCTTAAGTCCTGCCCCCTCTTATGAGCCTTGCTTTGGGACCTTGAGTTCCCTCTAAACTTGGACATCTGAGGGTTGGCCCTTCCACTGCACTATGATCTCAATTATGCAATGTGTTTGGGGTGTAAGCACTGCCCGGAGCCCTTTGAGACTCTTGGGAACTTTGACACATCCCAAACATGAGAAAGGTTTTTGGAAATCTAATCCTGAAAGTTGGTTTATCTCATATTGTTGGACTTTGAGTCTGAATTAGGTTGTTTGGTTGTAGCTGGAATTTGTGATGTAATTTTACTTTTCTTTATTCATTCTGGTCTGTAATACTTTATAATAACTTATGGGGTTCTAAGTAAAAAAGGAGAGGGTAATTTATGTATGCAAAGGGTAGACAGCATGCTCATAGGTGTTACTATTTACAAGTTCTACACTTCTGCATATCATATAGAAATCCTGCCTATAAGTTTCTGCATATAGAAATCATGTATAAGTTTCTGCACTTATGCATTTAGAAATCCTGCCTATAAGTTATGCATTACACGTAGAAATCTTGCCTATAAGTTGTTTCATTACTACATTAGAAACCATGCCTATAAGTTTCTGCATATAGAAATCATGACTATAGTTTTGTTTCTGCATTTCTGCATATTCATCTTGTAATTAGGCAAACAATCATAGGTTTAATGGTAATCAACTTCATTCTAGATACCATGCCTATAGGGCTCCTTCACTTACATAATCGTTTTAAAATCAATAACGCTTAGAAATCATGCCTATAGGAGCAGCCGTCTGAATATGATTCGTCTATTTTATCTAAAATTAGTAGTAATGTTTGTTTAATATCTGCAGAATTTAATCGGTCATAAAATCAGTAACCTTCTTTAAAATCAGTATACTTCCACCTAGGTAAGCAGTAGGTAGTTGTTTAACTGTGTCAGTTTTAATAAATTGCAACCAGATAAGGCCTAATTCGGACTGCTCATATGAGAAATATGTGATGAAGCAGCATGTCCTAACGCTTTAGTTTAATTCAGACTATAACCAGTATTTGAAGTCATGCTAAATAATTTGCTCCTTTAAGTGAGGAGGCTTGTTTGAGCCCTTAAACTACTATTTGTTTCCCCCTACTTGCTTATGTGTTTTGTTTGTCGCATTAGAATTTTGTCCATTTAAAACTCTGGAAAAAAACCAACCTCCCTCCCTTTAGGACTAGTAGTCCCAAATGCCTCCGGGACTGATAGGATCGGGATGGGTAATAGCATACAGTAAGCAACGACACTATTCCGCGTTTAATACATTAACGGGGTGGGAAAGGGTAGATATGGACATGATGATCGGTGCGCTAATACCACGTGTGAACCCTCTTTTGAGGAGTGATTGCCGGGTATTGCATTGATATGATCCATATTGTTTGTAAACCTAGGACCCCTTTTCCTTTACTTATTATCCCTTTTTTTTAACTGTCCAGACTATTTGCTTAAGATTTCTGTTTTCTTTATCTTTCTTCAAACTTTCAATGCACTTGCAACATTATCCCCTTCTATTTGAGACCTTTATTTGCTTACTTGTTAGTTAAATTCACAATTGTAACATGGCTGGGAACCACACTAGTGGATCTTGGGGGGTGCCTAACACCTTCCCCTCGAGATAATTTCTAGTCCTTACCCGAACTCTGGTTTTCCAACTCGAACTCTTCTTTAGTGTCCTAATGCACTTTAATCATTAGGTGGCGACTCTTCAACTCAAAAACCCAATTCCCAAGAGGGAACGAGTTGTTCTCCCAAATGTCATGAACCCGATTTCGCTTTTGGAAAAAGGGGGCGCGATAGGTATAAGTTTGAATAATGATATGTGACTTGTTGGCGTGTTTGGTTGAGGTCCCGAGGGCCTCGGGATGGTTGTGAGAAAGTTTGAACTTGGAGTTTTGCAGCAGAAAAATTGTTGTTTCTGTTGTTTCCGCACCTGCGGATTGGGGACCGCAGGTGCTGTGAACAACTAATTTTTTACCACATCTGAATTCTATACTATTTTAGTGTAAATATTTATTTTAGGTCAAATCTTAATAGTTTAAACTTTTATCTTACTTTTAATAGGTTTTATTTAAAAAAAATTAAAAACTACAAAAATTATTCACATTCTTAGAGTATAAGTTTTGTTCTTATTTTTAAATAAAAGAAAATTTACATATATATATATATATATATATATATATATATATATATATATATATATATTGTTAGTCTAATCATTTTCTTCTGTTTAATAAAAGAAAATAAAATAAACAAAAAAAAAAAAACAGCAACTAACTCACGTGGTTTGTTTTAAAAAGTTAGTAACAAATTTAACTTCAACTCATCCATGACTCCTCACGTCCCAACTCCTCGCTCCCCCATTTCACACACGTTCTTACACACACACGGGGTCTTGCGCCCACACACACACGACATTATACACATATCTCTATATATAATGAGAGACTTCACAAAGAGAGGGGGGGGGAGAGTTTTTGAAAAGGAAGGGGAGAAAGTTTTTGAAAAGGAAAAGGAGAAAGAAGAAGAACGAGATTTTGAGCAAAAATAAAAGAAAAAAAAAATCTGTCGATTTTTCTTTGAAAACAAAGAAAACAAAAAGGCAAAGGAAGGGAACGGACAGGAACAATTAAGCGAGTTCCGAGTCCGTCGAGGTTTTTGGTTCCGGATTTTGTTCGAGTTTCACCAGCATAGATTTCAGTGTATTGGAATATTAGCTTTGAAGCTTTGTTTGGTGTTTGTCCCTGCTGTAAAGCTTTGTTAAAAGAGCTTTTCTTTATTGAATCAAAAATATAATTTTGGCTTCACTAAAGGTCCGTTCTAGACTCTTCTCAATTTTTATGTTGTTTTGTGCTGTCGAATGATGAGGTAGTTTTATTTGCTTCGGTTTTATTATTCTTTTGGGACTTTTGATTATATTAGCATGTCTTTTTTTTTGTTTGTTTAAATTTATTTTATGATGAGTGTTGTGATGATCTAGTGGATTATGTGGACTGTCATGGCCCTTGAGATAAGATTTTACTCACTTCCATTCTAACGCTGATTTGTTCTCAAATTGCTTGCTTTCTTTGCAAATAATTTGTGATGCCAGTTAGGGAATGAATCTTAATTGTTTTTTTTAGTAAAACTGTTGTTTTGATATTTAGAAATAATAGATTGGAACAATCATTGTTTCTTTTTTCGTGAAAACACCATAGCCATGATGACTTTATTTTTCTTTTATATTTGTCGATCCTTTTTAATAAAGTTTTCCTTCCCATTATGTTTTCTCATTTGTTTATTTAATTTAATTGCTGAAAGTATGTGTGTTTAGAGAAATATTTTGTTTTTCCCATGTCAATTTTAGTTCACGTTTGTTTACTGTCCATTTGTGTAGTCATGAAAATTGTTGTTATGGTCAATTAGTCTTAGAAAAGAACTTAGGCCTGAGTTGTTAAAGCATTCATGTGGGCTTAGGTGAAAATATTAGGAGCTTTCGGTGTTTGATGGGAAAATAATATTCTAACATTGTAGCATGCTTTAGGCGCGTATTAAAAATCTATTATTGTGATTATGTACACATCCGTGTGACAAAATTACAAGTTTCAACATTAAAATCAAGGCATGCATTCGTACAACTTTGGTAAAACAATCTTAATAAATATATAAATATATGTCTCGGATCAAAAAAGATAAATAAACGGAATACTCCGAATAAGCTAGTATGCTTTAGGCGCGTGTTAACCAATAAGGTATCATGATTATTGTACACGTTCGCGTGACATAGTTATGTTTTCCCAAATTAAAGACAAAGTATGCATTTGCGTAACTTTGACAAAACAATTTTAAAAATAATAAAGTGTTTTTAATTGTGTATATGTACGCGTGACATGATTCCTGATACACCAAACAAAAAGAGTACACGTACGCGTGACTCGTTTCAAGATAATTCCATAATTACAAATAATCAAACAATTAAAAGCGGTTTGAGGTAAATGTGCATAAATTTCTCTAGAACATAAAATATCCAAAATTACTTAAGCCAAGTATAATTATTAAAGCGACCGTGCTAGAACCACGGAACTCGGGAGTGCCTAATACCTTCTCTAGGGTTAACAGAATTTCTTACCCGGTTTTCTGATTTCGCGGACATTAAATAGAGTCAAATTTTCTCGATTTGGGATTTAAAATAAATCGGTGACTTGGGACACCATAAATTATTCCAAGTGGCGACTCTAAAATAAATAAATAATCTCATTTCGAATAATGTCACTAAAATTGGAAAAACTCCTTTCTTTCCTATCCCCTGCGGCAAAAAGGAGGTGTGACAGGTGCGATGGTCGCAGGTGCGTGGAAAAAGCCGCAGGAGCGGAAGATTTACCGCACCTGCGAGCCCGCATGTGCGAAACCTGGGGCACAGGTGCGGATGTTTGGCCCCTAAGTGAAAAATCGCATGTGCGCCTATTTTGTTGCAGATGCAGGAAATGGACCGCAGGTGCGAGATCGTTGGGCAGAAGGTATAAAAATGTCCTCTTCGCAAATTTTGCTATGGTTCTCCATTTTTTATGACGGGAAGTGAGCTAGGGCAATGATGTTTAAAGGGAAATTGAAGGTTATCAATTCGGTAAGCCACTTAAGCTTCATTACTTGTGTTTAAGATCATTTTTTCATTGTTTAATCATGGTATTAGTGGAAATTAAGGAAGAAATTGGGGATTAGGGCTTGAAATTGGAGAGCTTTGAGTGGGGATTAGAGGGGCCATTTGGGTCCGATTTTGATGCTTTTGGTATGAATAGACTCGTGGGTGAATGATGATTCTATTGATATGATTATTATCGGATTTCGAGACATGGGCTCGGGAGTCGGGTTTGACCAATTTCGGGATTCTAGATGTAATTTGATTATTTTCGCATGGGCTTCATTCCCTTGGTATATATTGATGTTATGATTCTGATTGGATAGATTCGACGCGAGTTGAGGCCGAGTCGAGAGGCAAGGGCATCACGGAGTAGGATTTCATCCGGTTTGAGGTAAGTAACGATTGTAAATTTAGACTTGAGGGTATGAAACCCCAGAATTTCGTACTGTTTTGATAAATGAGGTGACACACATGCTAGGTGATGGGCGTGTGGGCGTGCACCCGTAGGGATTGTGACTTGGTCCGTCCCGTGGTGATTATATAGTTGCATATTTTGGTATACTGCATATGATATCCATGTGTTTAAGAAATGAATCTGTTAACTTGGGCTGAATGTCATGTTTGGGGCCTTTGTGCCGAACTATTTAGACCCTTAGGGGTATTTTACTATTTTCCTCACACTATTTGATTTGAAAGCATATCCTCAATCATGATATTACCTGTTTACTGTTGATTCAGTTTCATTACTCTATTTTCAAATATATGAAAACAGTTTGGGCTGAACTTCCCTGATTTTCACTGGAATGCCCGAGTGGCTGTGGGGTTAATGACAAAGAGAGGTCGAGGCTATATATATATATATATCAGGCTACACTCTGCAGCGATATTATTATATATGGATCGAGTTGCACGCCGCAGCGATATATTGGATTAGGTTGCGCACCGCAACGATATAGCACTTGGGTTGTAGGAGCACCTCCAGAGTCTGTACACCCCTAGTGAGCGTAGTCGACTATATATTATGGATCGGGTTGCACGCCGCATCGGTTATCATTATGAGATATCTATTTAGCTGGAGCGATGAATGTGAGTATTGATTGACGAGAGTTGAGTCACGAGTGACTGAGAGGATTGCCCGAGAGGCTATACTTATAAGTGATACTTTGCCCGAGGGTCTTGTTTGTGAAATTTCCTGTTTTCACTCTTCTTTTATACTGGTCCTCTATTGAAAATGTTGATAAATGTTTTAAAGGATTTTCATTGAAACTTGAGTTTTTACGCGGTATTTGGTTATTTAACTGCAGATTTTGACTTTGATATTTCTGTTGAGATTCTTAATAAAGTATGCATATGATTTTTAATGCTCGTCACTACACTCATACTTTATTTACTTAATGAGTTGGTGTACTCACGTTACTTCCTGCACCTTGTGTGCAGATCCAGGTGCCCGAGCATCAGAGTGAGAGCTTTTAGCACCTTTAGAGTTTTATTCGAAGATTGCAAGATAGCTACACGGCGTTCGCAGTCCTGCCTTTCTCCTTCCTATTCTAGTACTTTGTATTTCAGAATTATTTTGTATTAAGCAGACAGTGTTGAGTGTACTTAGTGGCTCATGACTAGTGACACCAGATTCGGGCTGTGTTGATGTATTTTCATACTTATTTCACATATTTCTTTTGATATTTCTAAACATGAAAGATTTGAGACTTAATTTATTTAGAAAGGTAAATTTTATAAATGATCTTCGTATTGTTCGTATTGTTTTGGGCTGGCCTAGTACTATGATAGGGGCTATCACGACCGGGGTGTTTGGGGTCGTGACAAGTTGGTATCAGAGTCTAGGTTTCATAGGTCTCACCAGCCATGATCCGGTTTAGTAGAGTCTCGCGGATCGGTACAGAGACGTCTGTATTTATCCTCGGAAGGTTGTAGAACCTTTAGAAAAAACTTCACATCCTTGAAATTCCTGTCGTGCGAATCTGTTGATTCTAGTACTAAACTTCTGTTATTCTATTCTCTCACAGATGGTGAGAACACGTGCTATTGGTCAGGACAAACGACCACTAGTACCACCAGTTTGGGCCACTAAAGGCCGAGGTCGCGCTTGAGGCCATGGTAGGGGTAGGGGTGTGGCCCGCACAACAGCTAGGGCAACACATGCAGATCCATCAGCCGCCCCAGTTCATGATCAGGTCCCAGTTTCGGATGCTCCAGCAGGACCATCTCAGGCATCGGTTGTGCCTATTGTGATTCCATATCTTTAGGAGGCCCTATCCCAGATTCTATCAGTGTGCACTGGCCTGGTTCAGGCGGTCTCAGTTACTACGGCCGTAGCTACTTCTCAGGCCGGTAGAGGCACTCAGACTCCCATTGCTCGCACATCTGAGCAGGTTTTACAGGGACTTCAGATACTGGGGGAACCTCCAGCCCAGCCGGTTGCACCAACCCAGGATTATGTGGTACTAGTTATGCCTGACGACGAGCAGTGTTGATTGGAGACTTCAGTCTCTGACTTTCAGTGGTACAGAGGCCGAGGATGCCAAGGGTGTTTGACAAGTGTCAGAGGGTTCTTCGTACAACGGGTATTATGGAGACCAGTGGGGTCGCATTTACTACTTTTTAGTTTTCTGGAGCTGCCTTTACTTGGTAGGAGGCTTATGAGAGGCGTAGGCTTGTTGATGCAGCGCCCCTTACCTGGCAGCAGTTCTCCGTTCTCGTTTTGGAGAAATATGTGCCACGGTTTCATAGGGAAGAGCTGCGTAGTCAGTTCGAGCAGTTGAGTCAGGGAGATATGACTATGACACAGTATGAGATGAGGTTCTCGGAGTTAGCTCGTCATGTTGTTTGGTTGGTTCCTATGGATAGAGAGAGGATCAAGAGGTTCGTTGATGGCCTCACATATCAGCTTCGGATTCTCATGACCAGGGACAAGGTGTCAGGTGCTACTTTTGAGGAGGTTGTTGATATCGCTTGCAAGATTGAGTCAGTTCGTCTCCAGGAGCGAGATGAGAGGGAGGCCAAAAGGCCTCGGGGATTTGGTAGTTTTGGTGGTGCTCCTTCGAGAGGTCAGTTTCAGCACGGCAGAGGCCGCCCATTCAGACATGCTCAGTCAGCCCGCCCAGTTCATCGTGGGGCATCATCAAGCCATGGTTCTCACGGTTCTCACAAGGGCCATTCATCACTTAGCGCCCTACCAACCTAGAGTTCGTCTCGTGCTCCATCGGCTTAGGGCTCTTCCATGCCAGGTCCTTCTACTAGTCATTCCGGTGCTAGGGGTTTCCTTCAGCCCCCTTCCTCGCACTAGGGAGTTATTACGAATGTGGAGAGTTTGGACATTTGAGGAGGCAGTGTCCTCGTCTTCTTGAGGGTCCATCTCAACAGAGGAGATAGCCCTCAACTTCAGCTCCAGTTATTTCACCACCTGCTCAGGTAGCTAGGGGTGGGGGTCAGTCAGCTAGGGGCCACCCCAGAGGGGGAGGTCGATCAGGTGGTGGTTAGGCCCATTCTATCCACTCCCAACTAGACCAGATGTTATTGCTTCAGATGTCGTGATTACAGGTATTGTCTCAGTCTGCCACAAAGATGCCTCTGTGTTATTTGATCCTGATTCCACTTTTTCATATGTATTATCATATTCTGCTCGTTATTTGGATATGCCCCGTGAGTCTCTTGTTTCATCTGTTTGTGTATCTACTCCGGTGGGCGATACTATTATTGTAGACTATGTATACCGATCGTGTGTGGTGACTATTGGGGGTCTAGATACCCGAGTGGACCTTTTGTTGCTTTGTATGGTGGACTTTGATGTGATATTAGGCATGGATTTGCTATCTCCGTGTCATGCTATTTTGGACTATCATGCTAAGTTAGTGACGTTGACTATGCTGGATATGCCACGAATTGAGTGGCGAGGTTCAAATGATTTTGTCCCCAGCAGGGTGATTTCCTTTCTGAAGGCACAGCGGATAATTGGGAAAGGTTGTCTTTCATACTTAGCCTTTGTGAAGGATGTCAGTGCAGAGACTCCTAGTATTGATTTTGTTCCCATAGTGAGGGATTTTCCCGATGTGTTTCCTGCAGACCTGCTGGGCATGCCACCAGACAGGGATATTAACTTTGGTATTGATTTGGTTCCGGGCACTCAACCCATATCTATTCCACTGTATCGTATGGCATCGGCAGAGTTGAAGGTTTTGAAGGAGCAGCTTCTGGAACTCCTTGATAAGGGGTTTATTCGGCCTCGTATGTCGCCTTGGGGTGCGCCTGTTCTATTTGTGCAGAAGAAGGATGGCACAATGAGAATGTGTATTGATTATAGCCAGTTGAACAAAGTTACATTCAAGAACAAGTATCATTTGCCTCATATTGATGATTTATTTGACCAGCTTCAGGGAGCGAGAGTTTTCTCCAAGATTGATCTCTGATCGGGGTATCACCAGTTGAAGATTAGAGACTCAGATATTCTTAAGATATCCTTCAGGACCCGATATGGTTATTATGAGTTCCTTGTGATGTATTTTGGGCTAACTAATGCCCCGACAACGTTCATGCATTTGATGAACAACGTGTTTCGGCCTTATCTCGACTCGTTTGTTATTGTATTCATTGATGATATTCTGGTGTACTCGCATAGTCAGGAAGAGCATGCAGAGCATCTGAGAGTTATGTTGCAGAGATTGAGGGAGGAGAAGCTTTATGCAAAGTTCTCCAAGTGTGAGTTTTGGCTCAGTTCAGTGTCTTTCTTGGGGCACGTGGTGTCCAGTGAGGGTATTCAGGTTGATCCGAAAAAATAAAGGCAGTTCAGAGTTGGCCCAGACCATCCTCTGCCACAGAGATTCGCAACTTTCTTGGCTTGGCGGGCTATTATCGTCGTTTTGTTCAGGGATTTTAATCTATTGCATCACCCTTGACCAAATTGACTCAGAAGGGTGCTCTTTTTATGTGGTCAGATGAGTGTGAGGCGAGCTTTCAGAAGCTCAAATCTGCCTTGACCACAACTCCAGTGTTAGTTTTGCCATCAAGTTCAGGTTCATATGTAGTGTATTATGATGCTTTGAGAGTTGGTATTGGGTGTGTATTGATGCAGGAGGGTAGAATGATTGCTTATGCTTCTCGTTAGTTGAAGCCCCATGAGAAGAACTACCCCGTTCATGATTTGGAGTTGGTTGCCATTGTTCACGCGTTGAAGATTTGGAGGCATATCTGTATGGTGTGTCTTATGAAGTGTTTACTGTTTTCATCGTAGCCTCCATGTCACGACCCGGATTTCCCATAATCGGGTGTCGTGATGGCGCTGACTATCGGAGCTAGGCAAGCCAAATATTTAAAACACATTTCCTGCTTTCTTTCAAACAATATAATAAACGAGACAAAATTTAAGCGGAAGACTTTAAATCTAAAGCAACTGAAAACCAAAAGTGCGGAAGTTTAATACACATCACTACCCAAGGTCTGGTGTCACTAGCTCACGGACTACTATAGAATACTACAAACAATGTCTGAAAGGAAATACATCATGTTTGTCTGATACAAGATGAACAAACGAAAAACATGGAAAGGGAATTCGGCCTGCGAACGCCATCTAGGCTATCTCGAGAGTCCCTGGACTGAAGACAGCTCCCAGAAATCCTACTGTTGTGGTCCGTAAGCTGCTCCCTGATCTGTGCACAAAAATGCACAGAGTGTAGCATCAGCACAACCGACCCCATGTGCTGGTAAGTGTCTGGCCTAACCCCGGTGAAGTAGTGACGAGGCTAGACAGTACCTACCACAATTAACCTGTACAGATATATATACAACAAGTGCAAGAAAACAATAACAAGATAATACAAAGTAAAACTGGGAGGGGACATGCTATCGGGGAGTAACAGATAAAAATGAAATATCGGAAATAAGCAGAAGAGACTCCGGTTCCCATGATATATATATAAGTGGACGGCGTGCGCATGCCACACGATCCCATAATATCATATATAAGTGGACGGCGTGCCACACGATCCCATAATATCATATATAAGTGGACGGCGTGCCACACGATCCCATAATATCATATATAAGTGGACGGCGTGCCACACGATCCCATAATATCATATATAAGTGGACGGCGTGCCACACGATCCCATAATATCATATATAAGTGGACGGCATGCCACACGATCCCATAATATCATATATAAGTGGACGGCGTGCCACACGATCCCATAATATCATATATAAGTGGACGGCGTGCCACACGATCCCATAATATCATATATAAGTGGACGGCGTGCCACACGATCCCATAATATCATATATAAGTGGACGGCATGCCACACGATCCCATAATATCATATATAAGTGGACGACGTGCCACACGATCCCATAATATCATATATAAGTGGACGGCGTGCCAGACGATCCCATAATATCATATATAAGTGGACGGCGTGCCACACGATCCCATAATATCATATATAAGTGGATGGCGTGTCACACGATCCCATAATATCATATATAAGTGGACGGCGTGCCACACGATCCCATAATATCATATATAAGTGGACGGCGTGCCACACGATCCCATAATATCATATATATGTGGACGGCGTGCCACACGATCCCATAATATCATATATAAGTGGACGGCGTGCCACACGATCCCATAATAAAATTCATAATATCTGAATTCATATAGTAGACCCCTTCAGGGGAGAATAACGACTCAATACCTTTAACCCGGCAAGGGTACAGCTAACAGCCCAAAATATCCCGACAAGGGAGAATATATATATCAGTCTACACATCCCGGCAAGGGAGTATTCACAATACATTCTCCTTTTTAAATCCATTCTTCCTCAACTAACACATTCATGTTCGAGCTAACGCTCCAAAAGTACACCAATCGCAATCTTACCTCAACCGTTCATATTATGTGAAACTCATCAAATAAACAAGGAGCTTGTGTCACATTATTCGAATTAAAAGCAATCAAGACTCACGGTCATGCTAGACTCCGGTGCATAGATAACCGTCACCATACCTATACACCGTACTCCACATTAGCAAGTAGCAAATATCATCCTAATCCTATTCCCTCAAGCCAAAGTTAGAACAAACACTTACCTCGAATGCTCCAAACTCAACTCACGCTTCTAGTACAGTTTTACCTCTTGATTCCACCACCAATCCGCTCGAATCTAATCATAAGTTACTTAATCACATTAATAATTACTAAATGAACCATCCCCAATGCATGAAAATAGATTTTTCAAGGTTTTTCCCAAAAAGGTCAAAAATACCCCCGGACCCACGTGGTCAAAACTCGAGGTTCGGACCAAAACCCGGTTACTCATTCCCCCATGAATCCAAATATATGATTTGTTTTTAAATCGGACCCCAAATTGAGGTCCAACTTCTCAATTTGTAGAGAACCTAGGTTTTTACCCAAAACACCCAATTTTCCCCATGAAAATCTTTGATTTGAAGTTGAAATTATGTTAAAAGATGTTAAGGAGTAAAGAAATTAAGTTAGAAATCACTTACCAATCGTTTTGGGGAAGAAAGGTTGTTGGGAAAATCGCCACTTAGGTTTTGGGTTTTTGAAAAGTAAAAAATGACTAAGATTTTCCGAACTTGTATACCTTTCTGAGGACCTGGCGCGGACCGCACAAAAATGTGTTACGGCCGCGCCGAGTGGGAGAAAAATTGGGGCTTCTCTGAACCCTTCCAGCGCGGACCGCACTATTTTGGTGCGCGGCCGCACTGGTTAACCTGAAACCCTAGCCCTCAGACTCAGCCACGCGGACCGCACAAAAATGCATCGCGGCCGCGCGGAAAAGACCGCGGCCACGCTAGTGTCTGCAACACCTGAACCTGTATTTTCTTAAGTCCAAGACCTCCCGGGCCCCATTCAAAACTCACCCGAGCCCTCGGGGCTCCAAACCAAACATGCACACAACCTTAAAAACATCTTACGGACTTACTCGTGCGATCAAATCGCCAAAATAGCATCATGTACATAGGATCAAGCCTCAAACACATGATTTTCTTTCTTCAACTTTCATAACTCAAATTCTCCATTTTTAGTCCGAAACACGTCATATGACGTCCGTTTTTAGCCAAACTTTACAGATAGTGCTTAACACATATTTAAGACTTGTTCCGGGCATCGGAACCAAAATACAAGCCCGATACCTATATTTTCTAACTCCTTTTCATTTCAAATTTTCATATCAAATTTCAGAAAAAAAAAACAATTTCTTTCAAAAATTCATTTCTCGGGCTTGGGACCTCAGAATTTGATTTCGGGCACACGCCCAAGTCCCATATTTTTCTACGGACCCTCCGGGACCGTCGAATCACAGGTCCGGGTCCGTTTACCCAAGATGTTGACCGAAGTTAACATTATGCATATTAATACCAAAATTCATCAAATGTTTCACATAATTCACATATTCTAACATAAAAACTTTCCGGCTACACGCCCGAACTGCGCATTCAAATCGAGGAGACTAAAAGCGAGGTTTTCAAGGCCTCGGGAGTACGGAACAAGGAAGAATTACGGTGATGACCCCTTGGGTCGTCACATTCTTCACCTCTAAAACAACTGTTCGTCCTCGAACGAACAAAAGAATGAAGTACCTGAGTCGGGAAATAAATAAGGATAACGGCTCCGCATATCGGACTCGGACTCCCAGGTCGATGCCTCAGGAGGCTGACCTCTCCACTGAACACGCACCGAAGGAAAACTCTTCGACCTCAACTGTCGAACTTGCCGGTCTAGAATAGCCACCGGCTCCTCCTCATATGACAGATCCTTGTCCAATTGGATAGTGTTGAAATCCAACACGTGCGATGGATCTCCACGATACTTCCGGAGCATAGATACATGAAACACGAGATGCACAGCTGACAAGCTAGGTGGCAAGGGAAGTCTATAAGCCACCTCTCCCATATGATCAAGAATCTCAAATGGACCGATAAACCTAGGGCTGAGCTTGCCCTTCTTCCCAAATCTCATCACGCCCTTCATAGGCGATACACGGAGCAATACCCGCTCACCGACCATGAAAGCAACATCTCTGACCTTGCGGTCTGCATAACTCTTCTGTCTGGACTGAGCTGTACGAAGTCTATCCTGAATAATCCTGACCTTGTCCAAGGCCTCCTGAACCAGATCCGTACCCAATAATCGAGCCTCTCCCGGCTCAAACCATCCAATTGGAGACTGACATCGCCTACCATACAACACCCCATACGAAGCCATCTGAATGCTGGACTGGTAGCTGTTGTTGTAGGCGAACTCTGCTAAAGGCAAAAACTGGTCCCACGAGCCTCCAAAATCAATGACACAGGCTCGGAGCATGTCCTCAAGAATCTGAATAGTCCTCTCGGACTGACCGTCCGTTTAGGGATGAAATGTTGTACTCAATTCAACCTGGGTTCCCAACTCTCGCTGAACCGCCCTACAAAAATGCGAGGTAAACTGCGTACCCTGATCCAAAATGATAGATAGCGGCACCCCATGAAGGCGAACAATCTCCTTGATATAAATCTCGGCTAACCTTTCGGACGAATAGGTGGCTGCAACAGGAACAAAATGCGCTGACTTGGTCAGCCTATCAACAATGACCCAAACTACATCAAACTTTTTCCGAGTCATCGGGAGTCCAGTAACGAAATCCATCGCAATCCTCTCCCACTTCCACTCGGGAAGTGCAATCCTCTGAAATAGACCAGCGGGTCTTTGATGCTTGTACTTAACCTGCTGACAATTCAAACACCGTGCCACGTGCGCAACGATGTCTTTGTTCATCTTACGCCACCAATAGTGCTGCCTCAGATCCTGATACATCTTCGCGGCGCCCGGGTGAATAGAATATCGAGAACTGTGGGTCTCCGCTAAGATCAACTCTCGAATCCCATCAACATTGGGCACACAAACTCACCCCTACAATCTCAATACACCATCATCATCTAAGGTTACTTTCTTGGCACCTCCACGCTGCACTGTGTCTCTCAAGACACACAAATGGGGATCTTTAAACTGCCACTCGCGGATATGCTCTAATAGTGAGGAACGAGCAACCGTGCAAGCTAACACTCTGCTAGGCTCAGAAATATCCAACCTCACAAGACGATTGGCCAAGGCCTAAACATCCAAAGCAAGCAATCTCTGGCTGACTGGAATATAAGCAAGATTACCCATGCTGGCGGACTTCCTGCTCAATGCATCAGCCACCACATTGGCCTTCCCCGGGTGGTATAAGATAGTAACATCGTAATCCTTTAGCAACTCTAACCACCTCCTCTGCCTCAAATTCAACTCTTTCTGCTTGAACAGATACTGAAGACTCTTGTGATCAATGTATACCTCACACGCACGCCATATAAGTAATGCCTCTAGATCTTCAAGGCATAAACAATGGCTGCCAACTCGAGATCATGGACCGGATAATTCTTCTCGTGGATCTTCAACTGCCTCAAAGCATAAGTAATGACTTTGCCTTCCTGCATCAACACTGCACCAAACCCAATACGAGACGCATCACAATAGACCGTATATGGCCCTGAACCTGTGGGCAAAACCAATACCGGTGACATAGTCAGAGCTGTCTTGAGCTTCTGAAAGCTCGCCTCACACTCGTCCGACCACCTGAACTAGGCACCCTTCTGGGTCAATCTGGTCATAGGGGCTGCAATGGATGAAAATCCCTGCACGAACCGACGGTAGTAACCTGCTAACCCCAGGAAACTCCGAATATCCGTAGCTGAAGCTGGTCGAGGCCAGTTCTTGACTGCCTCTATCTTCTTCGGGTCTACCTGAATACCTACTGCTGATACGACATGACCCAGGAATGCGACCGAACTCAACCAAAACTCGCACTTTGAGAACATAGCATACAACTGACTATTCTTTAGGGTCTGAAGGACCACTCTGAGGTGCTTCTCATGCTCCTCCTGACTGCGGGAGTATATAAGAATATCGTCAAAGAAGACTATCACGAACAAGTCCAAATAAGGTCTGAACACTCGGTTCATCAACTCCATGAACGTTGTTGGGGCATTAGTCAATCCAAATGACATGACCAAAAACTCATAGTGCCTGTACCGAGTGCGAAATGTTGTCTTAGGGACATCAGACGCCCTAATCCTCAGCTGGTGGTAGCCAGATCTCAAATCTATCTCTATCTTTGAAAACACCCTCGCACCCTGAAGCTGGTCGAATAAATCGTCAATCCTCGGCAGTGGATACTTATTCTTAATTGTAACCTTGTTCAATTGCCGGTAATCGATGCACATTCTCATCGAACCATCCTTTTTCTTAACAAACAACACTGGCGCACCCCAAGGCGAAACACTGGGTCTAATGAAACCTTTCTCAAGCAAATCCTGCAGCTGTTCCTTTAACTCTTTCAACTCCGGCGGGGCCATACGATATGGCGGGATAGAAATGGGTTGAGTGCCCGGATCCAAATCAATACAAAAGTCGATATCCCTATCGGGCGGCATATCCGGCAGGTCTGAAGGGAAAACCTCAGGAAGCTCCCGAACAACGGGCACAGAATCAATAGATGGGGCCTCCGCGTTATAATCGCGAACATACGCCAAGTAGGCCAAACATCCTTTCTCGACCATACGCCGAGCTTTCACATACGAGATAACACCGTGGGTACAATGACCAGAAGTCCCTCTCCACTCTAAACGGGGTAAATTCGGTAAGGCAAAGGTCACGATCTTGGCATGGCAATCCAAGATAGCATGGTATGGGGATAACCAATCCATCCCCAATATAACATCAAAGTTGACCATGTCCAAAAGCAACAAATTAACACGGGTCTCAAGACCCCCAAACACTACGATACAAGAACGATGAACTTGGTCGACCACAATAGAATCACCCACCGGTGTTGACACATAAATAGGAATACTCAACGAGTCACTAGGCATAACCAAATAGGGTACAAAATAGGACGACACATATGAATACGTAGATCCGGGATCAAATAGCACAGAAGCATCCCTATCACATACCAGAATAGTACCTGTAATCACAGCATCTGATGACTCAGCCTCTGGCCTGGCTGGCAAAGCATAACAACGGGGCTGGGCCCCACCTCCCTGAATCATATCCCTGGGACGATCTGCTGCTGGTTGACCCCTACCTCTAGCGGTCTTAGCTCCACCTCTAAGACCTCTACCTCCACCTCTATGTCCTCTACCCCCGCCTCTAGCCGGCTGGGCAGGCGGTGGGGCAAATGGTGCCTGGATCATCGGGCGAGAACCCTGCCGCTGCGAGCTGCTGGAAGCTCGAGGGCAATATCTGGCAATGTGACTCACATCGCCGCAAGTATAACAAGCCCTCGGCTGCTGAGAAAAACGAAGTGGTGGTGCACTGATAGGTGCTGATGGTGAACTGAAGAGCTGCTGGTCAGAATACTGCGGCTGAGAACCACGACCACCTGGTGTACCATGAGAAGCCTGGAGAGCTGACTGAAAGGGCCTCGAAGGATGGCCTCTATCACACCTTCTTTTTCCGCCCCCGCGAGGGTACAAGGAGTTTTTTCCAATTAAAGGACAGCCGAAACGGGATTTGTTTATTTATTTCAGAGTCGCCACTTGGGAGATTTAGGGTGTCCCAAGTCACCAGTTTAATCCCGAATCGAGGAAAAGAATGACTCTGTATTACAGTCCACGAACCAGAAATCCGGATAAGGAATTCTGTTAACCCGGGAGAAGGTGTTAGGCATTCCCGAGTTCCGTGGTTCTAGCACGGTCGCTCAACTGTTATATTTGGCTTGACTATCTGATATAATACGTATTATAAACTTATGTGCAAATTTAACTTTTAAAAACCGCTTTTATCATTATTTATTTTATACAAAATTGCAACGTCGTGAAAACGCATCTCGAGCCATGCCACAACCAGTGCACGCGTTATTTGTTGACGCATTTTGACTTCGTCAAGATCGTGATTTGGGTTACATAAATGTACACCCGTATTCAAGAAAATAACCTTATTAAATATGCGCCAAAATACTACGCGTTATGATATTATTAGGTAAGACCGTGAATTTTACTAAATCGCCCATCTTGAAATCTAGGTATTTTCTTATATAAAAAAAATAAATAAATAAAATTGAAGGACTGCAATTTTTTGTATTATTTATATTTGTTTATTTGTTAGCGAGATCCTCCCTTATTTTATGAATACCCTTTAATGACTACATCTTTATTATTACTAAGTTTGTCCATAATTATGAAGTAAATCTCTACATACTTAAAAATAACATATTAATTACTAATTTAAAACAAATATTAATGGAAAGTAATATTACTAAAATGATAATTACGAACAACATGGAATTGCCCAAAAAGTAAAAAAAAAACTAATTATCCCATAGTTGGATTAAAACATATTGTTAGTATGACTTAAGCTTATTGAAATTAATTATTTACAAATACTGAAAATTAAAAAAAAACTTGATTACTAAACCATATTTCTAAAAGTTAAACAATTTAAACTTAACTAACTTTGTTTTAATTCACATCATGTCCTAATACTTGATTCGCAAACTAATTCATGTTTTAACTGAAATTAACTACATGATTCCGATTAACTTAATGTTGACAAAAAACCTTATGAATAAGGAATTAATCAATTTTTGCCAAACTAATTCAATAACGCCATTTTTTACGTTATTTCTTCTATTTTGATTATTAAACAGTTTTAATTAGTAATCCGTCTTGAATATATTTCCTAATAATCCGGTTAAGGCGTTATTTAATATATCGCTATAACATGTCTAATTATGCCAAATGACAGTGATTGACAGAATAATAATACATGAATAATCTAAATACAATACAAAAAAATTAAAACTAAATTAAAAATTTAATATTCCGTTCTTCATTTCAGCTTACAAAATGCCAAAATTACAGTTGTGTGCCTGGTATTGCCAATATAAGAAGAAGAAAGTCAGCCACGCAGTAATAACAATACAGCACAGCAACAAAAGTCCAATAGCAGTAACAACCCAGGAAAAGAGTTTGCAAACCGGTGGAGTATTAAACTCAAAACAAAAGCTTCAAGCTTTGATGAAAAACAATTAATTCTGATTTCAAACAATGAAAGAAAGCAAAAGATTTTTTTTTTTAGTTTTTTTTTTTTTGAAAGTTTAAATATTTTTTTTTCGGAATTTTCTCTCTCTTAAATGTTCAGCCCTCTTTTTTTTTCTCTCTTATTTTTTTTCTGTTCAGATTCGTTCTTTTTCTTCTGTATTCTCTCGTATCTGTTCGTGTCTTGTCTTCAAGACTTCCTATATATAATCCCAACCCTTTAATCAATTAAAATCAATCCATTTTCTCTACCAAACCCATTATCTTCCCACTTATCCCCATTACATTAAATAAATATATCACACCACCCCATTATTTTTTGTCCCTCATGCCTAACATAAATAAATACAAGATTCTTCCCACTAAATTTTGTCTTGTCCCCCCTTTATATTAAACAACTATATCACAACCCACCCCATTACATTTGTCCCCCATGCTTCATATAAACAAATAAAAAATGTACAATTCCTAAACTACTCCTCCGACCTTATTGCAAATTATTATTTTACCCCCGAACGTACTATAAATTACCAAACTACCCCATCAGCTATAACAATCAATTAATCAAACTTAACCAAAATATAGACAATATGATCAATTTCTAACAATGTTTAAACAACAAATCACATGAACATGATTTCTTCAATATTTCAACAACAAATCACATGAACACAAATTGAACAACAAAGAACAACTAAAATTTGATTGAACAATATTTTTTAGCAACAAACAATCCTATTTTCAGATTCAACAACAACAATCAAACAAGTATATTTAGATTTCCAAATTCAATAATATTGAACTTAAAATCAACTCTAACAACATCACAACAAACAATTCCTATATTAAACTTAAACAAGATTATGAGACAAATTCAAGAAATAATCATAAGTGATAAACAAGAAATCAAACTATACAAATTTCGGATTCAAGATCAACCAAACAAAGTATGAACATGAATGAAAATATTTTAAACAACAAACATGATGGATTCAAACGATTAAATCAATATATTTCCCTTAACACAACTAAATTCTTTTAGACAAATAACAAGATCGACGAAGAAACAATTATGAACTTAAGCTTGAACTTAACAATATTAACAATTTCTAAAAATACATAAACACATGAAACAAATTGAAGAAATAGTCAATTAAATTTTAATTTGAATCTAACAAACATTAAACTAACAAATATTCACTTAAACAATAATACAAACATGAAATAAACATGAAAAATAACTAATTAACTTCCATTGGAAATCTGAAAATTAATTCAACAAAAATACATGAACATGAACAAAACCAAAAATCAAATATCTAACCATAGACATGAACAAAACAAACATTTGCCGATTTTAGATTCGAAAATTTCAAAACAAAATACGGACAAAATAAAACTCAAAAATTACTAACCGGAGATGAACAACGACGAATTCGATTGTATGGACTGTTTCGACAAACCTCGAATGGGAATAAATCTGTCCGGACTCAACGACGAACTCAACGACGAACTCACCTTCCTTGTAAACTTGACGAACTCAAAACTACGCTCGACGACCTCGACTAAAACTCGACCAAACAAAATGGTTGAATCTTGTTTTGGGACTGAAGGCGACGAGAAGAAGATGAAGAAGGCGTTGGACGTAGCAACTACTACAGTGACGACGGAGCAGTGACAGCAGCCATGGCGGACTGCTTGTCGTCGTTCATGGTGAAGCAGCTCGAGCTTGAAGCGGTAGGGGAGGTCGACGTACAGTAGCAGTCGACGCAGTAGCGCGAGCAGTCGATGAAGCAGTGTGGAGAAGATGGCGACGGGGTTGTGACTGAGTTTGGGCGCCATGGACGTGAAGCAAACGACGAAGAGCTGGATCTTGGAAGGAAACAAAAGCAGCGCGACAAAGCCGACGGGGAGGTCGTCGGACAGCTGCTCGTCATTGAGGCAATGCCATGGTAGCCATGTCCATGCCAAAGCTGGATCAACGACATCCGTTCGAAGCAGCCATGGCTGCTCGTCGTAGCTGGACGCAGGCAGCAGGAAGGTAGTCGACGCCGAGGTCGTTCACGATGCAACTCGGAGAAAATGAAGCGTTTGGATGGCGAAGCTAAGGGCAGCCATGGATGAGCCTGAAGTTTTGAAGGTTTGGAGAAGAAGCCATGGGAGGTGTTCTTGAGTTTTTGGGAAGAAGAAGCCAAAGGGTGTGGGGGCGGACCATTTTTTAGGTTTTTTAGGGTTTTTTTTTCTTTTTGTTTTTCTTTTTGTGTTTTGAATGAAGAGGGGTGTTGGGTTAATGGGTTAATGGGGCGGACCGGGTCGACCCGTTCTGAAGTGGACTGGGTCATGGGGAAGATTGGGCAATTATTTGGGCCTGAGGTTGAAATTTGAAGAAATGGCCCAATCCGATTTATCTTTGTATTTTTATTATCTTTTCTTCTTTTATTTTTCTAAAACTAAATTATAAAAGTACTTAAATTATTATTAAGAACTAAATTAAGTTATAAAAGCGCAAATTAACTCCCAATAACAATTAACGCACAATTAAGTAATAATTAAGCATAAAATTGTTCATTTGGACATTAAATGCTAAAAATGCAAAAGATGCCTATTTTTTGTAATTTTTAATTTTTGTAAAACTAATTTAATTACTAACAATTGTAGAATTAAATCCTACATGCAAAATGCGACATATTTTTATATTTTTTATTAATTTAACAAATAAGCAAACACAGACAAATACAAATAATTATCCAAAAATATCACAAAATTACTCAAAATTGCACACCATGGAAAATCATTTTATTTTGCATTTTTTTGGGAGTATTTCTCATATAGGGCAAAAATCACGTGCTTACAGCTGCCCCTCTTTGCCCGAAGACACGAAGGGTTTTCGCGCAAAGATAAAGCGAGCGATTTTTGCCCATCCGAGTACTCCGTGTGAAGCATTTTTTTTGAAAAAGATTTAACCGAACCTTTGCTTCAAAGGTTTCCTACATATCCCTGGCTAAAGGGGAATCAGGTTAATGTAGTTCGGGAAGCTTTGGTAGCTGGGACTACCGTGGGACTGCAATGTTACTGTTGTTGCATGCTGTTATCACTGCTTACCGATCTCCTTGTTACACCGTGCTTAAAATAAAACAAGAAGCTAGGCTAGACTAAAATTTGTTCTTGTTGCCTTGCTTTCTTGTCGGCTTGTGTTTCCTCCGGTGCTTTTCTTCCTTGAATTTTGGAATGATACTGGCCCTTTGCTTTTCTGAATACCAGTTTTCATCATTTTGCTCGGTCCGCTGGGGACATGGCTTTCTTCATTAAGCTTTTTGGCGGTTCCTCTAGTGGGTACAGCTCTCTTCATCAGATTTGTTATGCTGGGCATGATTTAATGTTCACAAGCCGCTTCTTTCAAGACGCGCCTTTTCTTCCCTTTGACTTATGCGCTTGAATTTGTGCTGGGACCTCTTGTTGCCACCTTTTGTTTCCCGGTGCCGGGGATTTCTATTGTTTCCTGCTGGGGATTCCTGTTGTAACCCTCTGTTTTATTGTCTTCTGACTTGATCTCGAAATGTATGCCTCTGTTCTATGGGCGGGCTCCCAACTTTAATACTTGAAAATTAATGCTGAATGTGTTCCTCTGTTATATGGGCGGGCTCCCAACTTCAACACTTGAAATGAAAAGACTGAAATGTATGCCTCTGTTATCTGGGCGGGCTCCCAACTTCAACGCTTGAAATATAAAGACTGAAATGTATTCCTCTGTTCTATGGGCGGGCTCCCAACTTCAACACTTGAAATGAAAAGACTGAATGTATGCCTCTGTTATCTGGGCGGGCTCCCAACTTCAATGCTTGAAATATAAAGACTGAAATGTATTCCTCTGTTCTATGGGCGGGCTCCCAACTTCAACACTTGAAATGAAAAGACTGAATGTATGCCTCTGTTATCTGGGCGGGCTCCCAACTTCAACGCTTGGAATGTAAAGACTGAAATGTATGCCTCTGTTATCTGGGCGGGCTCCCAACTTCAATGCTTGAAATGAAAAGACTGAAATGTATTCCTCTGTTATCTGGGCGGGCTCCCAACTTCAACTCTTGAAATGTAAAGACTGAAATGTATGCCTCTGTTATCTGGGCGGGCTCCCAATTGCTAACTTTAAAATGGAATATCTCTATTCTCCAAGCAGACTTCTGACTTTTAAAATTTAAATTGTGTGTCTATGTTCTTCAGGCGGACTCCTGACATCAAACTTGAAAAGTATGTCTCTGTTCTCCAGGCGGACTCCTGACTTTTAAAATTTAAGCTGTATGTCTCCGTTCTTCAGGCGGACTCCTGACGTCAAACTTGAAAAGTACGTCTCTGTTCTCCAGGCGGACTCCTGATTGCTAAATTTGAAATGAATGTCTCTATTCTCCAGGAGGACTCCTGATTTTTGAAATTTAAACTGTATGTCTCCGTTCTTCAAGCGGACTCCTGACGTCAAACTTGAAAAGTATGTCTCTGTTCTCCAGGCGGACTCCTGATTGCTAAATTTAAAATTGAATGTCTCTATTCTCCAGGCGGACTCCTGACTTTTGAAATTTAAACTGTATGTCTCCGTTCTTCAGGCAGACTCCTGACGTCAAACTTGAAAAGTATGTCTCTGTTCTCTAAGCGGACTCCTGATTGCTAAATTTGAAATTGAATGTCTCTATTCTCCAGGCGGACTCCTGACTTTTAAAATTTAAACTGTA